>NC_134592.1:75367500-75667500 GCF_037038515.1 Microtus pennsylvanicus | reverse complement strand
ATTAGGAACACACTGTCTTCACTCTGCATTAGGAACATACTGTCTTTACTCTGCTCTAGGAACACACTGTCTTAACTCTGCATTAGGAACACACTGTCTTCACTCTGTATTAGGAACACACTGTCTTCACTCTGCATTAGGAAAAAACTGTCTTCACTCTGCACCTTGCACATACACAGCAAATCTGTGTTAGGAACACACTGTCTTCACTCTGCATTAGGAACATACTGTCTTCACTCTACTTTAGGAACACACTCTCTTCACTCTGCTTCATGCACATACACCACAACTCTGCGTTAGGAACACACTGTCTTCACTCTGCATTAGGAACACACTGTCTTCACTCTGCATTAGGAACACACTGTCTTCACTCTGCATTAGGAACACACTGTCTTCACTCTGCTCTAGGAACACACTGTCTTCACTCTGCTCCATGCACATACTTCGTAACTCTGCGTTAGGAACGCACTGTCTTCACTCTGCCTTAAGAACACACTGTCTTCATTCTGCTCTATGAACACACTGTCTTCACTCTGCATTAGGAACACACTGTCTTCACTCTGCTCTAGAAACACACTGTCTTCACTCTGCTCCATGCACATACACCACAACTCTGCATTAGGGACACACTGTCTTCAGTCTGCATTACGAACACACTGTCTTCACTCTGCATTAGGAACACACTGTCTTCACTCTTCATTAGGAACACACTGCCTTCACTATGCGTTAGGAACACACTGCCTTCACTCTGCATTAGGAACATACTGTCTTCACTCTGCTTTAGTAACACACTCCCTTCACTCTGCTTCATGCACATACATCACAACTCTTCCTTAGAAACACACTGTCTTCACTCTGCATTAGGAACACACTGTCTTCATTCTGCTCTAGGAACACACTGTCTTCACTCTGCGTTAGGAACATACTGTCTTTACTCTGCTCTAGGAACACACTGTCTTAACTCTGCATTAGGAACACACTGTCTTCACTCTGCATTAGGAACACACTGTCTTCACTCTGATTTAGGAACACTGTCGTCACTCTCCTCTAGGAACTCACTGTCTTAACTCTGAATTAGGAACACACTGTCTTCTCTGCTCTAGGAACACACTATCTTCACTCTGCGTTAGGAAAAAACTGTCTTCACTCTGCTCCAGGAACACACTCTCTTCACTCTGCTCCTTGCAAATACACAGCAACTCTGCGTTAGGAACACACTGTCTTCACTCTGCATTAGGAACACACTGTCTTCACTCTGCATTAGGAACATACTGTCTTTACTCTGCTCTAGGAACACACTGTCTTAACTCTGCATTAGGAACACACTGTCTTCACTCTGTATTAGGAACACACTGTCTTCACTCTGCGTTAGGAACACACTGTCTTCATTCTGCATTAGGAACACACTGTCTTCACTCTGTATTAGGAACACACTGTCTTCACTCTGCATTAGGAAAAAACTGTCTTCACTCTGCTCTAGGAACACACTGTCTTCACTCTGCTCCTTGCACATACACAGCAACTCTGCGTTAGGAACACACTGTCTTCACTCTGCATTAGGAACATACTGTCTTCACTCTACTTTAGGAACACACTCTCTTCACTCTGCTTCATGCACATACACCACAACTCTGCGTTAGGAACACACTGTCTTCACTCTGCATTAGGAACACACTGTCTTCACTCTGCATTAGGAACACACTGTCTTCACTCTGCTCTAGGAACACACTGTCTTCACTCTGCTCCATGCACATACTTCGCAACTCTGCATTAGGAACGCACTGTCTTCACTCTGCGTTAAGAACACACTGTCTTCATTCTGCTCTATGAACACACTGTCTTCACTCTGCCTTAGGAACACACTGTCTTCACTCTGCTCTAGAAACACACTGTCTTCACTCTGCGTTAGGAACATACTGTCTTCACTCTGCTCTAGGAACACACTGTCTTCACTCTGCATTAGGAACACACTGTCTTCACTCTGCTTTAGGAACACACTGTCTTCACTATGCGGTAGGAACACACTGCCTTCACTATGCGTTAGGAACACACTGTCTTCATTCTGCTCTAGGAAAACACTGTCTTCACTCTGTGTTAGGAACATACTGTCTTTACTCTGCTCTAGGAACACACTGTCTTAACTCTGCATTAGGAACACACTGTCTTCACTCTGCATTAGGAACACACTGTCTTCACTCTGATTTAGGAACACTGTAGTCCGTCTGCTCTAGGAACTCACTGTCTTAACTCTGAATTAGGAACACACTGTCTTCACTCTGCTCCATGCACATACTTCGCAACTCTGCGTAAGGTACTCACTGTCTTTACTCTGCATTAAAAACACACTGTCTTCATTCTGCTCTACGAACACACTGTCTTCACTATTCGTTAGGAACACACTGTATCACTCTGCTGTAGGAACACACAGTCTTTACTCTGCTCCATGCACATACACCACAACTATGCGTTAGGAACACACTGTCTTCACTCTGTGTTAGGAACACTCTGTCTTCATTCTGCTCTAGGAACACACTATCTTCACTCTGCCTTAGGAACATACTGTCTTTACTCTGCTCTAGGAACACACTGTCTTCAACTCTGCATTAGGAACACACTGTCTTCACTCTGCGTTAGGAAAAAACTGTCTTCACTCTGCTCTAGGAACACACTGTCTTCACTCTGCTCCTTGCACATATACAGCAACTCTGCGTTAGGAACACATGTCTTCACTCTACGTTAGGAACATACTGTCTTCCCTCTACTTTAGGAACACACTCTCTTCACTCTCCTTCATGCACATACACCACAACTCTGCTTTAGGAACACACTGTCTTCACTCTGCATTAGGAACACACTGTCTTCACTCTGCATTAGGAACACACTGTCTTCACTCTGCATTAGGAACACACTGTCTTCACTCTGCTCCATGCACATACACCGCAACTCTGCGTTAGGGACACACTGTCTTGACTCTGCATTAGGAACACACTGTCTTCACTCTGCATTAGGAACATACTGTCTTTACTCTGCTCTAGGAACACACTGTCTAACTCTGCATTAGGAACACACTGTCTTCACTCTGTATTAGGAACACACTGTCTTCACTCTGCATTAGGAAAAAACTGTCTTCACTCTGCTCTAGGAACACACTGTCTTCACTCTGCACCTTGCACATACACAGCAAATCTGCGTTAGGAACACACTGTCTTCACTCTGCATTAGGAACATACTGTCTTCACTCTACTTTAGGAACACACTCTCTTCACTCTGCTTCATGCACATACACCACAACTCTGCGTTAGGAACACACTGTCTTCACTCTGCATTAGGAACACACTGTCTTCACTCTGCATTAGGAACACCCTGTCTTCACTCTGCATTAGGAACACACTGTCTTCACTCTGCTCTAGGAACACACTGTCTTCACTCTGCTCCATGCACATACTTCGCAACTCTGCGTTAGGAACGCACTGTCTTCACTCTGCCTTAAGAACACACTGTCTTCATTCTGCTCTATGAACACACTGTCTTCACTCTGCATTAGGAACACACTGTCTTCACTCTGCTCTAGAAACACACTGTCTTCACTCTGCTCCATGCACATACACCGCAACTCTGCATTAGGGACACACTGTCTTCAGTCTGCATTACGAACACACTGTCTTCACTCTGCATTAGGAACACACTGTCTTCACTCTTCATTAGGAACACACTGCCTTCACTATGCGTTAGGAACACACTGCCTTCACTCTGCGTTAGGAACATACTGTCTTCACTCTGCTTTAGTAACACACTCCCTTCACTCTGCTTCATGCACATACATCACAACTCTTCCTTAGGAACACACTGTCTTCACTCTGCATTAAGAACACACTGTCTTCATTCTCCTCTAGGAACACACTGTCTTCACTCTGCGTTAGGAACATACTGTCTTTACTCTGCTCTAGGAACACACTGTCTTAACTCTGCATTAGGAACACACTGTCTTCACTCTGCATTAGGAACACACTGTCTTCACTCTGATTTAGGAACACTGCGGTCACTCTCCTCTAGGAACTCACTGTCTTAACTCTGAATTAGGAACACACTGTCTTCTCTGCTCTAGGAACACACTCTCTTCACTCTGCTTCATGCACATACACCACAACTCTGCGTTAGGAACACAATGTCTTCACTCTGCATTAGGAACACACTGTCTTCATTCTGATCTAGGAACACACTGTCTTCACTCTGCGTTAGGAACATACTGTCTTTACTCTGCTCTAGGAACACACTGTCTTAACTCTGCATTAGGAACACACTGTCTTCACTCTGTATTAGGAACACACTGTCTTCACTCTGCATTAGGAAAAAACTGTCTTCACTCTGCTCTAGGAACACACTGTCTTCACTCTGCTCCTTGCACATACACAGCAACTCTGCGTTAGGAACACACTGTCTTCACTCTGCATTAGGAACATACTGTCTTTACTCTACTTTAGGAACACACTCTCTTCACTCTGCTTCATGCACATACACCACAACTCTGCGTTAGGAACACACTGTCTTCACTCTGCATTAGGAACACACTGTCTTCACTCTGCATTAGGAACACACTGTCTTCACTCTGCTCTAGGAACACACTGTCTTCACTCTGCTCCATGCACATACTTCGCAACTCTGCATTAGGAACGCACTGTCTTCACTCTGCGTTAAGAACACACTGTCTTCATTCTGCTCTATGAACACACTGTCTTCACTCTGCCTTAGGAACACACTGTCTTCACTCTGCTCTAGAAACACACTGTCTTCACTCTGCGTTAGGAACATACTGTCTTCACTCTGCTCTAGGAACACACTGTCTTCACTCTGCATTAGGAACACACTGTCTTCACTCTGCATTAGGAACACACTGTCTTCACTATGCGTTAGGAACACACTGCCTTCACTATGCGTTAGGAACACACTGTCTTCATTCTGCTCTAGGAAAACACTGTCTTCACTCTGTGTTAGGAACATACTGTCTTTACTCTGCTCTAGGAACACACTGTCTTAACTCTGCATTAGGAACACACTGTCTTCACTCTGCATTAGGAACACACTGTCTTGACTCTGATTTAGGGACACTGTCGTCACTCTGCTCTAGGAACTCACTGTCTTAACTCTGAATTAGGAACACACTGTCTTCACTCTGCTCCATGCACATACTTCGCAACTCTGCGTAAGGTACGCACTGTCTTTACTCTGCATTAAAAACACAATGTCTTCATTCTGCTCTACGAACACACTGTCTTCACTATTCGTTAGGAACACACTGTATCACTCTGCTGTAGGAACACACAGTCTTTACTCTGCTCCATGCACATACACCACAACTATGCGTTAGGAACACACTGTCTTCACTCTGTGTTAGGAACACTCTGTCTTCATTCTGCTCTAGGAACACACTATCTTCACTCTGCCTTAGGAACATACTGTCTTTACTCTGCTCTAGGAACACACTGTCTTCAACTCTGCATTAGGAACACACTGTCTTCACTCTGCGTTAGGAAAAAACTGTCTTCACTCTGCTCTAGGAACACACTGTCTTCACTCTGCTCCTTGCACATACACAGCAACTCTGCGTTAGGAACACATGTCTTCACTCTACGTTAGGAACATACTGTCTTCCCTCTACTCTAGGAACACACTCTCTTCACTCTCCTTCATGCACATACACCACAACTCTGCTTTAGGAACACACTGTCTTCACTCTGCATTAGGAACACACTGTCTTCACTCTGCATTAGGAACACACTGTCTTCACTCTGCATTAGGAACACACTGTCTTCACTCTGCTCCATGCACATACACCGCAACTCTGCGTTAGGGACACACTGTCTTGACTCTGCATTAGGAACACACTGTCTTCACTCTGCATTAGGAACATACTGTCTTTACTCTGCTCTAGGAACACACTGTCTTAACTCTGCATTAGGAACACACTGTCTTCACTCTGTATTAGGAACACACTGTCTTCACTCTGCATTAGGAAAAAACTGTCTTCACTCTGCACCTTGCACATACACAGCAAATCTGTGTTAGGAACACACTGTCTTCACTCTGCATTAGGAACATACTGTCTTCACTCTACTTTAGGAACACACTCTCTTCACTCTGCTTCATGCACATACACCACAACTCTGCGTTAGGAACACACTGTCTTCACTCTGCATTAGGAACACACTGTCTTCACTCTGCATTAGGAACACACTGTCTTCACTCTGCATTAGGAACACACTGTCTTCACTCTGCTCTAGGAACACACTGTCTTCACTCTGCTCCATGCACATACTTCGTAACTCTGCGTTAGGAACGCACTGTCTTCACTCTGCCTTAAGAACACACTGTCTTCATTCTGCTCTATGAACACACTGTCTTCACTCTGCATTAGGAACACACTGTCTTCACTCTGCTCTAGAAACACACTGTCTTCACTCTGCTCCATGCACATACACCACAACTCTGCATTAGGGACACACTGTCTTCAGTCTGCATTACGAACACACTGTCTTCACTCTGCATTAGGAACACACTGTCTTCACTCTTCATTAGGAACACAATGCCTTCACTATGCGTTAGGAACACACTGCCTTCACTCTGCATTAGGAACATACTGTCTTCACTCTGCTTTAGTAACACACTCCCTTCACTCTGCTTCATGCACATACATCACAACTCTTCCTTAGGAACACACTGTCTTCACTCTGCATTAGGAACACACTGTCTTCATTCTGCTCTAGGAACACACTGTCTTCACTCTGCGTTAGGAACATACTGTCTTTACTCTGCTCTAGGAACACACTGTCTTAACTCTGCATTAGGAACACACTGTCTTCACTCTGCATTAGGAACACACTGTCTTCACTCTGATTTAGGAACACTGTCGTCACTCTCCTCTAGGAACTCACTGTCTTAACTCTGAATTAGGAACACACTGTCTTCTCTGCTCTAGGAACACACTATCTTCACTCTGCGTTAGGAAAAAACTGTCTTCACTCTGCTCCAGGAACACACTCTCTTCACTCTGCTCCTTGCAAATACACAGCAACTCTGCGTTAGGAACACACTGTCTTCACTCTGCATTAGGAACACACTGTCTTCACTCTGCATTAGGAACATACTGTCTTTACTCTGCTCTAGGAACACACTGTCTTAACTCTGCATTAGGAACACACTGTCTTCACTCTGTATTAGGAACACACTGTCTTCACTCTGCGTTAGGAACACACTGTCTTCATTCTGCATTAGGAACACACTGTCTTCACTCTGTATTAGGAACACACTGTCTTCACTCTGCATTAGGAAAAAACTGTCTTCACTCTGCTCTAGGAACACACTGTCTTCACTCTGCTCCTTGCACATACACAGCAACTCTGCGTTAGGAACACACTGTCTTCACTCTGCATTAGGAACATACTGTCTTCACTCTACTTTAGGAACACACTCTCTTCACTCTGCTTCATGCACATACACCACAACTCTGCGTTAGGAACACACTGTCTTCACTCTGCATTAGGAACACACTGTCTTCACTCTGCATTAGGAACACACTGTCTTCACTCTGCTCTAGGAACACACTGTCTTCACTCTGCTCCATGCACATACTTCGCACCTCTGCATTAGGAACGCACTGTCTTCACTCTGCGTTATGAACACACTGTCTTCATTCTGCTCTATGAACACACTGTCTTCACTCTGCCTTAGGAACACACTGTCTTCACTCTGCTCTAGAAACACACTGTCTTCACTCTGCGTTAGGAACATACTGTCTTCACTCTGCTCTAGGAACACACTGTCTTCACTCTGCATTAGGAACACACTGTCTTCACTCTGCATTAGGAACACACTGTCTTCACTATGCGGTAGGAACACACTGCCTTCACTATGCGTTAGGAACACACTGTCTTCATTCTGCTCTAGGAAAACACTGTCTTCACTCTGTGTTAGGAACATACTGTCTTTACTCTGCTCTAGGAACACACTGTCTTAACTCTGCATTAGGAACACACTGTCTTCACTCTGCATTAGGAACACACTGTCTTCACTCTGATTTAGGAACACTGTAGTCCGTCTGCTCTAGGAACTCACTGTCTTAACTCTGAATTAGGAACACACTGTCTTCACTCTGCTCCATGCACATACTTCGCAACTCTGCGTAAGGTACTCACTGTCTTTACTCTGCATTAAAAACACACTGTCTTCATTCTGCTCTACGAACACACTGTCTTCACTATTCGTTAGGAACACACTGTATCACTCTGCTGTAGGAACACACAGTCTTTACTCTGCTCCATGCACATACACCACAACTATGCGTTAGGAACACACTGTCTTCACTCTGTGTTAGGAACACTCTGTCTTCATTCTGCTCTAGGAACACACTATCTTCACTCTGCCTTAGGAACATACTGTCTTTACTCTGCTCTAGGAACACACTGTCTTCAACTCTGCATTAGGAACACACTGTCTTCACTCTGCGTTAGGAAAAAACTGTCTTCACTCTGCTCTAGGAACACACTGTCTTCACTCTGCTCCTTGCACATATACAGCAACTCTGCTTTAGGAACACATGTCTTCACTCTACGTTAGGAACATACTGTCTTCCCTCTACTTTAGGAACACACTCTCTTCACTCTCCTTCATGCACATACACCACAACTCTGCTTTAGGAACACACTGTCTTCACTCTGCATTAGGAACACACTGTCTTCACTCTGCATTAGGAACACACTGTCTTCACTCTGCATTAGGAACACACTGTCTTCACTCTGCTCCATGCACATACACCGCAACTCTGCGTTAGGGACACACTGTCTTGACTCTGCATTAGGAACACACTGTCTTCACTCTGCATTAGGAACATACTGTCTTTACTCTGCTCTAGGAACACACTGTCTAACTCTGCATTAGGAACACACTGTCTTCACTCTGTATTAGGAACACACTGTCTTCACTCTGCATTAGGAAAAAACTGTCTTCACTCTGCTCTAGGAACACACTGTCTTCACTCTGCACCTTGCACATACACAGCAAATCTGCGTTAGGAACACACTGTCTTCACTCTGCATTAGGAACATACTGTCTTCACTCTACTTTAGGAACACACTCTCTTCACTCTGCTTCATGCACATACACCACAACTCTGCGTTAGGAACACACTGTCTTCACTCTGCATTAGGAACACACTGTCTTCACTCTGCATTAGGAACACCCTGTCTTCACTCTGCATTAGGAACACACTGTCTTCACTCTGCTCTAGGAACACACTGTCTTCACTCTGCTCCATGCACATACTTCGCAACTCTGCGTTAGGAACGCACTGTCTTCACTCTGCCTTAAGAACACACTGTCTTCATTCTGCTCTATGAACACACTGTCTTCACTCTGCATTAGGAACACACTGTCTTCACTCTGCTCTAGAAACACACTGTCTTCACTCTGCTCCATGCACATACACCGCAACTCTGCATTAGGGACACACTGTCTTCAGTCTGCATTACGAACACACTGTCTTCACTCTGCATTAGGAACACACTGTCTTCACTCTTCATTAGGAACACACTGCCTTCACTATGCGTTAGGAACACACTGCCTTCACTCTGCGTTAGGAACATACTGTCTTCACTCTGCTTTAGTAACACACTCCCTTCACTCTGCTTCATGCACATACATCACAACTCTTCCTTAGGAACACACTGTCTTCACTCTGCATTAAGAACACACTGTCTTCATTCTCCTCTAGGAACACACTGTCTTCACTCTGCGTTAGGAACATACTGTCTTTACTCTGCTCTAGGAACACACTGTCTTAACTCTGCATTAGGAACACACTGTCTTCACTCTGCATTAGGAACACACTGTCTTCACTCTGATTTAGGAACACTGTCGTCACTCTCCTCTAGGAACTCACTGTCTTAACTCTGAATTAGGAACACACTGTCTTCTCTGCTCTAGGAACACACTATCTTCACTCTGCGTTAGGAAAAAACTGTCTTCACTCTGCTCCAGGAACACACTCTCTTCACTCTGCTCCTTGCAAATACACAGCAACTCTGCGTTAGGAACACACTGTCTTCACTCTGCATTAGGAACACACTGTCTTCATTGTGCTCTAGGAACACACTGTCTTCACTCTGAGTTAGGAACATACTGTCTTCATTCTGCTCTATGAACACACTGTCTTCACTCTGCATTAGGAACACAATGTCTTCACTCTGCTCTAGAAACACACTGTCTTCACTCTGCGTTAGGAACATACTGTCTTTACTGTGCTCTAGGAACACACTGTCTTCACTCTGCATTAGGAACACACTGTCTTCACTCTGCATTAGGAACACACTGTCTTCACTATGCGTTAGGAACACACTGCCTTCACTATGCGTTAGGAACAAACTGTCTTCACTCTGCTCGAGGAACACACTGACTTCACACTGCTCCTTGCAAATACAGAGCAACTCTGCGTTAAGAACAAAATGTCTTCACTCTGCGTTAGTAACATACTGTCTTCACTCTGCTTTAGTAACAGACTCTCTTCACTCTGCTTCATGCACATACACCACAACTCTGCATTAGGAACACACTGTCTTCACTCTGCATTAGGAACACACTGTCTTCACTCTGCTCTAGGAACACAACTGTCTTCACTCTGCTCCATGCACATACACCACAACTCTGCGTTAGGTACACACTGTCTTCACTCTGCGTTAGGAACACACTGTCTTCACTCTGCATTAGGAACACACTGTCTTCACTCTGCATTAGGAACATACTGTCTTTACTCTGCTCTAGGAACACACTGTCTTAACTCTGCATTAGGAACACACTGTCTTCACTCTGTATTAGGAACACACTGTCTTCACTCTGCGTTAGGAACACACTGTCTTCATTCTGCATTAGGAACACACTGTCTTCACTCTGTATTAGGAACACACTGTCTTCACTCTGCATTAGGAAAAAACTGTCTTCACTCTGCTCTAGGAACACACTGTCTTCACTCTGCTCCTTGCACATACACAGCAACTCTGCGTTAGGAACACACTGTCTTCACTCTGCATTAGGAACATACTGTCTTCACTCTACTTTAGGAACACACTCTCTTCACTCTGCTTCATGCACATACACCACAACTCTGCGTTAGGAACACACTGTCTTCACTCTGCATTAGGAACACACTGTCTTCACTCTGCATTAGGAACACACTGTCTTCACTCTGCTCTAGGAACACACTGTCTTCACTCTGCTCCATGCACATACTTCGCACCTCTGCATTAGGAACGCACTGTCTTCACTCTGCGTTATGAACACACTGTCTTCATTCTGCTCTATGAACACACTGTCTTCACTCTGCCTTAGGAACACACTGTCTTCACTCTGCTCTAGAAACACACTGTCTTCACTCTGCGTTAGGAACATACTGTCTTCACTCTGCTCTAGGAACACACTGTCTTCACTCTGCATTAGGAACACACTGTCTTCACTCTGCATTAGGAACACACTGTCTTCACTATGCGGTAGGAACACACTGCCTTCACTATGCGTTAGGAACACACTGTCTTCATTCTGCTCTAGGAAAACACTGTCTTCACTCTGTGTTAGGAACATACTGTCTTTACTCTGCTCTAGGAACACACTGTCTTAACTCTGCATTAGGAACACACTGTCTTCACTCTGCATTAGGAACACACTGTCTTCACTCTGATTTAGGAACACTGTAGTCCGTCTGCTCTAGGAACTCACTGTCTTAACTCTGAATTAGGAACACACTGTCTTCACTCTGCTCCATGCACATACTTCGCAACTCTGCGTAAGGTACTCACTGTCTTTACTCTGCATTAAAAACACACTGTCTTCATTCTGCTCTACGAACACACTGTCTTCACTATTCGTTAGGAACACACTGTATCACTCTGCTGTAGGAACACACAGTCTTTACTCTGCTCCATGCACATACACCACAACTATGCGTTAGGAACACACTGTCTTCACTCTGTGTTAGGAACACTCTGTCTTCATTCTGCTCTAGGAACACACTATCTTCACTCTGCCTTAGGAACATACTGTCTTTACTCTGCTCTAGGAACACACTGTCTTCAACTCTGCATTAGGAACACACTGTCTTCACTCTGCGTTAGGAAAAAACTGTCTTCACTCTGCTCTAGGAACACACTGTCTTCACTCTGCTCCTTGCACATATACAGCAACTCTGCTTTAGGAACACATGTCTTCACTCTACGTTAGGAATATACTGTCTTCCCTCTACTTTAGGAACACACTCTCTTCACTCTCCTTCATGCACATACACCACAACTCTGCTTTAGGAACACACTGTCTTCACTCTGCATTAGGAACACACTGTCTTCACTCTGCATTAGGAACACACTGTCTTCACTCTGCATTAGGAACACACTGTCTTCACTCTGCTCCATGCACATACACCGCAACTCTGCGTTAGGGACACACTGTCTTGACTCTGCATTAGGAACACACTGTCTTCACTCTGCATTAGGAACATACTGTCTTTACTCTGCTCTAGGAACACACTGTCTAACTCTGCATTAGGAACACACTGTCTTCACTCTGTATTAGGAACACACTGTCTTCACTCTGCATTAGGAAAAAACTGTCTTCACTCTGCTCTAGGAACACACTGTCTTCACTCTGCACCTTGCACATACACAGCAAATCTGCGTTAGGAACACACTGTCTTCACTCTGCATTAGGAACATACTGTCTTCACTCTACTTTAGGAACACACTCTCTTCACTCTGCTTCATGCACATACACCACAACTCTGCGTTAGGAACACACTGTCTTCACTCTGCATTAGGAACACACTGTCTTCACTCTGCATTAGGAACACCCTGTCTTCACTCTGCATTAGGAACACACTGTCTTCACTCTGCTCTAGGAACACACTGTCTTCACTCTGCTCCATGCACATACTTCGCAACTCTGCGTTAGGAACGCACTGTCTTCACTCTGCCTTAAGAACACACTGTCTTCATTCTGCTCTATGAACACACTGTCTTCACTCTGCATTAGGAACACACTGTCTTCACTCTGCTCTAGAAACACACTGTCTTCACTCTGCTCCATGCACATACACCGCAACTCTGCATTAGGGACACACTGTCTTCAGTCTGCATTACGAACACACTGTCTTCACTCTGCATTAGGAACACACTGTCTTCACTCTTCATTAGGAACACACTGCCTTCACTATGCGTTAGGAACACACTGCCTTCACTCTGCGTTAGGAACATACTGTCTTCACTCTGCTTTAGTAACACACTCCCTTCACTCTGCTTCATGCACATACATCACAACTCTTCCTTAGGAACACACTGTCTTCACTCTGCATTAAGAAAACACTGTCTTCATTCTCCTCTAGGAACACACTGTCTTCACTCTGCGTTAGGAACATACTGTCTTTACTCTGCTCTAGGAACACACTGTCTTAACTCTGCATTAGGAACACACTGTCTTCACTCTGCATTAGGAACACACTGTCTTCACTCTGATTTAGGAACACTGTCGTCACTCTCCTCTAGGAACTCACTGTCTTAACTCTGAATTAGGAACACACTGTCTTCTCTGCTCTAGGAACACACTATCTTCACTCTGCGTTAGGAAAAAACTGTCTTCACTCTGCTCCAGGAACACACTCTCTTCACTCTGCTCCTTGCAAATACACAGCAACTCTGCGTTAGGAACACACTGTCTTCACTCTGCATTAGGAACACACTGTCTTCATTGTGCTCTAGGAACACACTGTCTTCACTCTGAGTTAGGAACATACTGTCTTCATTCTGCTCTATGAACACACTGTCTTCACTCTGCATTAGGAACACAATGTCTTCACTCTGCTCTAGAAACACACTGTCTTCACTCTGCGTTAGGAACATACTGTCTTTACTGTGCTCTAGGAACACACTGTCTTCACTCTGCATTAGGAACACACTGTCTTCACTCTGCATTAGGAACACACTGTCTTCACTATGCGTTAGGAACACACTGCCTTCACTATGCGTTAGGAACAAACTGTCTTCACTCTGCTCGAGGAACACACTGACTTCACACTGCTCCTTGCAAATACAGAGCAACTCTGCGTTAAGAACAAAATGTCTTCACTCTGCGTTAGTAACATACTGTCTTCACTCTGCTTTAGTAACAGACTCTCTTCACTCTGCTTCATGCACATACACCACAACTCTGCATTAGGAACACACTGTCTTCACTCTGCATTAGGAACACACTGTCTTCACTCTGCTCTAGGAACACAACTGTCTTCACTCTGCTCCATGCACATACACCACAACTCTGCGTTAGGTACACACTGTCTTCACTCTGTGTTAGGAACACTCTGTCTTCATTCTGCTCTAGGAACACACTATCTTCACTCTGCCTTAGGAACATACTGTCTTTACTCTGCTCTAGGAACACACTGTCTTAACTCTGCATTAGGAACACACTGTCTTCACTCTGCATTAGGAACACACTGTCTTCACTCTGATTTAGAAACACTGTCATCACTCTGCTCTAGGAACACACTGTTTTCACTCTGAATTAGGAACACACTGTCTTCACTCAGCTCTAGGAACACACTGTCTTCAGTCTGCTCCATGCACATACATCGCAACTCTGCGTTAGGAACGCACTGTCTTCACTCTGAGTTAAGAACACACTGTCTTCATTCTGCTGTACGAACACACTGTTTTTACTCTGCGTTAGGAACACATTGTCTTCACTATGCGTTAGGAACACACAGTTTTCACTATGCGTTAAGAACACACTGTCTTCACTCTGCATTAGGAACACACTGTCTTCACTCTACTCTAGGAACACACTGTCTTCATTCTGCTCTAGGAACACACTGTCTTCACTCTGCGTTAGGAACATACTGTCTTACTCTGCTCTAGGAACACACTGTCTTAACTCTGCATTAGGAACACACTGTCTTCACTCTGCATTAGGAACACACTGTCTTCACTCTGATTTAGGAACACTGTCGTCACTCTGCTCTAGGAACTCACTGTCTCCACTCTGAATTAGGAACACACTGTCTTCACTCTGCGTTAGGAACATACTGTCTTCACTATGCGTTAGGAACACACTGTCTTCAATATGCTTTAGGAACACACTGCCTTCACTATGCATTAGGAACACACTATCTTCACTCTGCATTAGGAACACACTGTCTTAACTCTGCATTAGGAAAAAACTGTCTTCACTCTGCTCTAGGAACACAATGTCTTCACTCTGCTCCTTGCACATACACAGCAACTCTGTGTTAGGAACACACTGTCTTCACTCTGCATTAGGAACATACTGTCTTCACTCTATTTTAGGAACACACTCTCTTCACTCTGCTTCATGCACATACACCACAACTCTGCGTTAGGAACACACTGTCTTCACTCTACTCTAGAAACACACTGTCTTCACTCTGCTCCATGCACATACACCACAACTCTGCGTTAGGGACACACTGTCTTCACTCTACATTAGGAACACACTGTCTTCACTCTGCGTTAGGAACAAACTGTCTTCACTCTGCTCTAGGAACACACTGTCTTCACTCTGCTCCTTGCACATACACAGCAACTCTGCGTTAGGAACACACTGTCTTCACTCTGCATTAGGGACATACTGTCTTCACTCTACTTTAGGAACACACTCTCTTCACTCTGCTTCATGCACATACACCACAACTATGCGTTAGGAACACACTGTCTTCACTCTGCGTTAGGAACACACTGTCTTCACTCTGCATTAGGAACACACTGTCTTCACTCTGCATTAGGAACACACTGTCTTCACTCTGCATTAGGAACACACTGTCTTCACTCTGCTCTAGGAACACACTGTCTTCACTCTGCTCCATGCACATACTTCGCAACTCTGTGTTAGGAACGCACTGTCTTCACTCTGCCTTAAGAACACACTGTCTTCATTCTGCTCTATGAACACACTGTCTTCACTCTGCATTAGGAACACACTGTCTTCACTCTGCTCTAGAAACACACTGTCTTCACTCTGCTCCATGCACATACACCGCAACTCTGCATTAGGGACACACTGTCTTCAGTCTGCATTACGAACACACTGTCTTCACTCTGCATTAGGAACACACTGTCTTCACTCTTCATTAGGAACACACTGCCTTCACTATGCGTTAGGAACACACTGCCTTCACTCTGCGTTAGGAACATACTGTCTTCACTCTGCTTTAGTAACACACTCCCTTCACTCTGCTTCATGCACATACATCACAACTCTTCCTTAGGAACACACTGTCTTCACTCTGCATTAGGAACACACTGTCTTCATTCTGCTCTTGGAACACACTGTCTTCACTCTGCGTTAGGAACATACTGTCTTTACTCTGCTCTAGGAACACACTGTCTTAACTCTGCATTAGGAACACACTGTCTTCACTCTGCATTAGGAACACACTGTCTTCACTCTGATTTAGGAACACTGTCGTCACTCTCCTCTAGGAACTCACTGTCTTAACTCTGAATTAGGAACACACTGTCTTCTCTGCTCTAGGAACACACTATCTTCACTCTGCGTTAGGAAAAAACTGTCTTCACTCTGCTCCAGGAACACACTCTCTTCACTCTGCTCCTTGCAAATACACAGCAACTCTGCGTTAGGAACACACTGTCTTCACTCTGCATTAGGAACACACTGTCTTCATTGTGCTCTAGGAACACACTGTCTTCACTCTGAGTTAGGAACATACTGTCTTCATTCTGCTCTATGAACACACTGTCTTCACTCTGCATTAGGAACACAATGTCTTCACTCTGCTCTAGAAACACACTGTCTTCACTCTGCGTTAGGAACATACTGTCTTTACTGTGCTCTAGGAACACACTGTCTTCACTCTGCATTAGGAACACACTGTCTTCACTCTGCATTAGGAACACACTGTCTTCACTATGCGTTAGGAACACACTGCCTTCACTATGCGTTAGGAACAAACTGTCTTCACTCTGCTCGAGGAACACACTGACTTCACACTGCTCCTTGCAAATACAGAGCAACTCTGCGTTAAGAACAAAATGTCTTCACTCTGCGTTAGTAACATACTGTCTTCACTGTGCTTTAGTAACAGACTCTCTTCACTCTGCTTCATGCACATACACCACAACTCTGCATTAGGAACACACTGTCTTCACTCTGCATTAGGAACACACTGTCTTCACTCTGCTCTAGGAACACAACTGTCTTCACTCTGCTCCATGCACATACACCACAACTCTGCGTTAGGTACACACTGTCTTCACTCTGTGTTCGGAACACTCTGTCTTCATTCTGCTCTAGGAACACACTATCTTCACTCTGCCTAGGAACATACTGTCTTTACTCTGCTCTAGGAACACACTGTCTTAACTCTGCATTAGGAACACACTGTCTTCACTCTGCATTAGGAACACACTGTCTTCACTCTGATTTAGAAACACTGTCATCACTCTGCTCTAGGAACACACTGTTTTCACTCTGAATTAGGAACACACTGTCTTCACTCAGCTCTAGGAACACACTGTCTTCAGTCTGCTCCATGCACATACATCGCAACTCTGCGTTAGGAACGCACTGTCTTCACTCTGAGTTAAGAACACACTGTCTTCATTCTGCTGTACGAACACACTGTTTTTACTCTGCATTAGGAACACATTGTCTTCACTATGCGTTAGGAACACACTGTTTTCACTATGCGTTAAGAACACACTGTCTTCACTCTGCATTAGGAACACACTGTCTTCACTCTATTCTAGGAACACACTGTCTTCATTCTGCTCTAGGAACACACTGTCTTCACTCTGCGTTAGGAACATACTGTCTTATTCTGCTCTAGGAACACACTGTCTTAACTCTGCATTAGGAACACACTGTCTTCACTCTGCATTAGGAACACACTGTCTTCACTCTGATTTAGGAACACTGTCGTCACTCTGCTCTAGGAACTCACTGTCTTCACTCTGAATTAGGAACACACTGTCTTCACTCTGCGTTAGGAACATACTGTCTTCACTATGCGTTAGGAACACACTGTCTTCAATATGCTTTAGGAACACACTGCCTTCACTATGCATTAGGAACACACTATCTTCACTCTGCATTAGGAACACACTGTCTTAACTCTGCATTAGGAAAAAACTGTCTTCACTCTGCTCTAGGAACACAATGTCTTCACTCTGCTCCTTGCACATACACAGCAACTCTGTGTTAGGAACACACTGTCTTCACTCTGCATTAGGAACATACTGTCTTCACTCTATTTTAGGAACACACTCTCTTCACTCTGCTTCATGCACATACACCACAACTCTGCGTTAGGAACACACTGTCTTCACTCTACTCTAGAAACACACTGTCTTCACTCTGCTCCATGCACATACACCACAACTCTGCGTTAGGGACACACTGTCTTCACTCTACATTAGGAACACACTGTCTTCACTCTGCGTTAGGAACAAACTGTCTTCACTCTGCTCTAGGAACACACTGTCTTCACTCTGCTCCTTGCACATACACAGCAACACTGCGTTAGGAACACACTGTCTTCACTCTGCATTAGGGACATACTGTCTTCACTCTACTTTAGGAACACACTCTCTTCACTCTGCTTCATGCACATACACCACAACTATGCGTTAGGAACACACTGTCTTCACACTGCATTAGGAACATACTGTCTTTACTCTGCATTAGGAACACACTGTCTTCACTCTGCATTAGGAACACACTGTCTTCACTCTGCATTAGGAACATACTGTCTTCACTCTACTTTAGGAACACACTCTCTTCACTCTGCTTCATGCACATACACCACAACTCTGCGTTAGGAACACACTGTCTTCACTCTGCATTAGGAACACACTGTCTTCACTCTGCATTAGGAACACACTGTCTTCACTCTGCATTAGGAACACACTGTCTTCACTCTGCTCTAGGAACACACTGTCTTCACTCTGCTCCATGCACATACTTCGCAACTCTGCGTTAGGAACGCACTGTCTTCACTCTGCCTTAAGAACACACTGTCTTCATTCTGCTCTATGAACACACTGTCTTCACTCTGCATTAGGAACACACTGTCTTCACTCTGCTCTAGAAACACACTGTCTTCACTCTGCTCCATGCACATACACCGCAACTCTGCATTAGGGACACACTGTCTTCAGTCTGCATTACGAACACACTGTCTTCACTCTGCATTAGGAACACACTGTCTTCACTCTTCATTAGGAACACACTGCCTTCACTATGCGTTAGGAACACACTGCCTTCACTCTGCGTTAGGAACATACTGTCTTCACTCTGCTTTAGTAACACACTCCCTTCACTCTGCTTCATGCACATACATCACAACTCTTCCTTAGGAACACACTGTCTTCACTCTGCATTAGGAACACACTGTCTTCATTCTGCTCTAGGAACACACTGTCTTCACTCTGCGTTAGGAACATACTGTCTTTACTCTGCTCTAGGAACACACTGTCTTAACTCTGCGTTAGGAACACACTGTCTTCACTCTGCATTAGGAACACACTGTCTTCACTCTGATTTAGGAACACTGTCGTCACTCTCCTCTAGGAACTCACTGTCTTAACTCTGAATTAGGAACACACTGTCTTCTCTGCTCTAGGAACACACTATCTTCACTCTGCTTTAGGAAAAAACTGTCTTCACTCTGCTCCAGGAACACACTCTCTTCACTCTGCTCCTTGCAAATACACAGCAACTCTGCGTTAGGAACACACTGTCTTCACTCTGCATTAGGAACACACTGTCTTCATTGTGCTCTAGGAACACACTGTCTTCACTCTGAGTTAGGAACATACTGTCTTCATTCTGCTCTATGAACACACTGTCTTCACTCTGCATTAGGAACACAATGTCTTCACTCTGCTCTAGAAACACACTGTCTTCACTCTGCGTTAGGAACATACTGTCTTTACTGTGCTCTAGGAACACACTGTCTTCACTCTGCATTAGGAACACACTGTCTTCACTCTGCATTAGGAACACACTGTCTTCACTATGCGTTAGGAACACACTGCCTTCACTATGCGTTAGGAACAAACTGTCTTCACTCTGCTCGAGGAACACACTGACTTCACACTGCTCCTTGCAAATACAGAGCAACTCTGCGTTAAGAACAAAATGTCTTCACTCTGCGTTAGTAACATACTGTCTTCACTCTGCTTTAGTAACAGACTCTCTTCACTCTGCTTCATGCACATACACCACAACTCTGCATTAGGAACACACTGTCTTCACTCTGCATTAGGAACACACTGTCTTCACTCTGCTCTAGGAACACAACTGTCTTCACTCTGCTCCATGCACATACACCACAACTCTGCGTTAGGTACACACTGTCTTCACTCTGTGTTAGGAACACTCTGTCTTCATTCTGCTCTAGGAACACACTATCTTCACTCTGCCTTAGGAACATACTGTCTTTACTCTGCTCTAGGAACACACTGTCTTAACTCTGCATTAGGAACACACTGTCTTCACTCTGCATTAGGAACACACTGTCTTCACTCTGATTTAGAAACACTGTCATCACTCTGCTCTAGGAACACACTGTTTTCACTCTGAATTAGGAACACACTGTCTTCACTCAGCTCTAGGAACACACTGTCTTCAGTCTGCTCCATGCACATACATCGCAACTCTGCGTTAGGAACGCACTGTCTTCACTCTGAGTTAAGAACACACTGTCTTCATTCTGCTGTACGAACACACTGTTTTTACTCTGCGTTAGGAACACATTGTCTTCACTATGCGTTAGGAACACACTGTTTTCTCTATGCGTTAAGAACACACTGTCTTCACTCTGCATTAGGAACACACTGTCTTCACTCTACTCTAGGAACACACTGTCTTCATTCTGCTCTAGGAACACACTGTCTTCACTCTGCGTTAGGAACATACTGTCTTACTCTGCTCTAGGAACACACTGTCTTAACTCTGCATTAGGAACACACTGTCTTCACTCTGCATTAGGAACACACTGTCTTCACTCTGATTTAGGAACACTGTCGTCACTCTGCTCTAGGAACTCACTGTCTTCATTCTGAATTAGGAACACACTGTCTTCACTCTGCGTTAGGAACATACTGTCTTCACTATGCGTTAGGAACACACTGTCTTCAATATGCTTTAGGAACACACTGCCTTCACTCTGCGTTAGGAACACACTGTCTTCACTCTGCATTAGGAACACACTGTCTTAACTCTGCATTAGGAAAAAACTGTCTTCACTCTGCTCTAGGAACACAATGTCTTCACTCTGCTCCTTGCACATACACAGCAACTCTGTGTTAGGAACACACTGTCTTCACTCTGCATTAGGAACATACTGTCTTCACTCTATTTTAGGAACACACTCTCTTCACTCTGCTTCATGCACATACACCACAACTCTGCGTTAGGAACACACTGTCTTCACTCTACTCTAGAAACACACTGTCTTCACTCTGCTCCATGCACATACACCACAACTCTGCGTTAGGGACACACTGCCTTCACTCTACATTAGGAACACACTGTCTTCACTCTGCGTTAGGAACAAACTGTCTTCACTCTGCTCTAGGAACACACTGTCTTCACTCTGCTCCTTGCACATACACAGCAACTCTGCGTTAGGAACACACTGTCTTCACTCTGCATTAGGGACATACTGTCTTCACTCTACTTTAGGAACACACTCTCTTCACTCTGCTTCATGCACATACACCACAACTATGCGTTAGGAACACACTGTCTTCACACTGCATTAGGAACATACTGTCTTTACTCTGCATTAGGAACACACTGTCTTCACTCTGCATTAGGAACACACTGTCTTCACTCTGCTCTAGGAACACACTGTCTTCACTCTGCTCCATGCACATACTTCGCAACTCTGCGTTAGGAACGCACTGTCTTCACTCTGCGTTAAGAACACACTGTCTTCATTCTGCTCTATGAACACACTGTCTTCACTCTGCATTAGAAACACACTGTCTTCACTGTGCTCTAGAAACACACTGTCTTCACTCTGCTCCATGAACATACACAACAACTCTGCGTTAGGGACACACTGTCTTCACTCTACATTAGGAACACACTGTCTTCACTCTGCATTAGGAACACACTGTCTTCACTCTGCATTAGGAACACACTGTCTTCACTATGCGTTAGGAACATTATGCCTTCACTATGCCATAGGAACACACTGTCTTCACTCTGCGTTAGGAACCCACTGTCTTCACTCTGCATTAGGAACACACTGTCTTCACTATGCGTTAGGAACACAATGCCTTCACTATGCCAAAAGAACACACTGTCTTCACTCTGAGTTAAGAAAACACTGTCTTCATTCAGCTGTACGAACACACTGTTTTTACTCTGCGTTAGGAACACATTGTCTTCACTATGCGTTAGGAACATACTGTTTTCACTATGCGTTAAGAACACACTGTCTTCACTCTGCATTAGGAACACACTGTCTTCACTCTGCTCTATGAACACACTGTCTTCACTCTGCTCCATGCACATACACCGCAACTCTGCGTTAGGAACACACTGTCTTCACTCTGCTCTATGAACACACTGTCTTCATTCTGCTCTAGGAACACACTGTCTTCACTCTGTGTTAGGAACATACTGTCTTTACTCTGCTCTAGGACCACACTGTCTTAACTCTGCATTAGGAACACACTGTCTTCACTCTGCATTAGGAACACACTGTCTTCACTCTGATTTAGGAACACTGTCATCACTCTGCTCTAGGAACTCACTGTCTTAACTCTGAATTAGGAACACACTGTATTCACTCTTCTCTACGAACACACTGTCTTCACTCTGCTCCATGCACATACTTCGCAACTCTGCGTAAGGAACGCACTGTCTTTACTCTGCATTAAAGACACACTGTCTTCATTCTGCTCTACGAACACACTGTCTTCACTATGCGTTAGGAACACACTGTCTTCACTCTGCTCTAGGAACACACTGTCTTCACTCTGCTCCATGCACATACACCACAACTATGCGTTAGGAACACACTGTCTTCACTCTGTGTTAGGAACATACTGTCTTTACTCTGCTCTAGTAACACACTGTCTTCACTCTGCATTAGGAAAAAACTGTCTTCACTCTGCTCTAGGAACACACTGTCTTCACTCTGCTCCTTGCACATACACAACAACTCTGCGTTAGGAACACACTGTCTTCACTGTACGTTAGGAACATACTGTCTTCCCTCTACTTTAGGAACACACTCTCTTCACTATGCTTCATGCACATACACCACAACTCTGCATTAGGAACACACTGTCTTCACTCTGCATTAGGAACACACTGTCTTCACTCTGCATTAGGAACATACTGTCTTCACTCTGCATTAAGAACACACTGTCTTCACTCTGCTCTAGGAACACACTGTCTTCACTATGCTTTAGGAACACTGCATTCACTATGCGTTAGGAACACACTGTCTTCACTATGCGTTAGGAACACACTGTCTTCACTCTGCGTTAGGAACAAACTGTCTTCACTCTGCTCTAGGAACACACTGTCTTCACACTGCTCCTTGCAAATACAGCGCAACTCTGCGTTAGGAACACACTGTCTTCACTCTGCGTTAGGAACATACTGTCTTCACTCTACTTTAGTAACACACTCTCTTCACTCTGCTTCATGCACATACACCACAACTCTGCGTTAGGAACACACTGTCTTCACTATGTGTTAGGAACACACTGTTTTCACTATGCGTTAGGAACACACTGTCTTCACTCTGCATTAGGAACACACTGTCTTCACTCTGCTCTGGGAACACACTGTCTTCACTCTGCTCCATGCACATACACCGCAACTCTGCGTTAGGAACACACTGTCTTCACTCTGTGTTAGGAACACACTGTCTTCATTCTGATCTAGGAACACACTGTCTTCACTCTGCGTTAGGAACATACTGTCTTACTCTGCTCTAGGAACACACTGTCTTAACTCTGCATTAGGAACACACTGTCTTCACTGTGAATTAGGAACACACTGTCTTCACTCTGCGTTAGGAACATACTGTCTTCACTATGCGTTAGGAACACAGTGTCTTCACTATGCTTTAGGAACACACTGCCTTCACTATGCATTAGGAACACACGGTCTTCACTCTGCATTAGGAACACACTCTCTTCACTCTGCATTAGGAAAAAACTGTCTTCACTCTGCTCTAGGAACACACTTTCTTCACTCTGCTCCTTGCACATACACAGCAACTCTGCGTTAGGAACACACTGTCTTCATTCTGCATTAGGAACATACTGTCTTCACTCTACTTTAGGAACACACTCTCTTCACTCTGCTTCATGCACATAAACCACAACTATGCGTTAGGAACACACTGTCTTCACTCTGCATTAGGAACACACTGACTTCACTCTGCATTAGGAACACACTGTCTTCACTCTGCATTAGGAACACACTGTCTTCACTCTGCTCTAGGAACACACTGTCTTCACTCTGCTCCATGCACATACTTCGCAACTCTGCGTTAGGAACGCCCTGTCTTCACTCTGCGTTAAGAACACACTGTCTTCATTCTGCTCTATGAACACACTGTCTTCACTCTGCATTAGGAACACACTGTCTTCACTCTGCTCTAGAAACACACTGTCTTCACTCTGCTCCATGCACATACACCACAACTCTGCGTTAGGGACACACTGTCTTCACTCTACATTAGGAACACACTGTCTTCACTCTGCATTAGGAACACACTGTCTTCACTCTGCATTAGGAACACACTGTCTTCACTATGCGTTAGGAACACAATGCCTTCACTATGCCATAGGAACACACTGTCTTCACTCTGCGTTAGGAACACACTGTCTTCACTCTGCATTAGGAACACACTGTCTTCACTATGCGTTAGGAACACAATGCCTTCACTATGCCATAGAAACACACTGTCTTCACTCTGAGTTATGAAAACACTGTCTTCATTCTGCTGTACGAACACACTGTTTTTACTCTGCGTTAGGAACACATTGCCTTCACTATGCGTTGGGAACACACTGTTTTCACTATGCGTTAAGGACACACTTTCTTCACTCTGCATTAGGAACACACTGTCTTCACTCTGCTCTAGGAACACACTGTCTTCACTCTGCTCCATGCACATACACCGCAACTCTGCGTTAGGAACACACTGTCTTCACTCTGTGTTAGGAACACACTGTCTTCATTCTCCTCTAGGAACACACTGTCTTCACTCTGTGTTAGGAACATACTGTCTTTACTCTGTTCTAGGAACACACTGTCTTAACTCTGCATTAGGAACACACTGTCTTCACTCTGCATTAGGAACACACTGTCTTCACTCTGATTTAGGAACACTGTCGTCACTCTGCTCTAGGAACTCACTGTCTTAACTTTGAATTAGGAACACACTGTCTTCACTCTTCTCTAGGAACACACTGTCTTCACTCTGCTCCATGCACATACTTCACAACACTGCGTAAGGAATGCACTGTCTTTACTCTGCATTAAAAACACACTGTCTTCATTCTGCTCTACGAACACACTGTCTTCACTCTGTGTTAGGAACACACTGTCTTCATTCTCCTCTCGGAACACACTGTCTTCACTCTGTGTTAGGAACATACTGTCTTTACTCTGTTCTAGGAACACACTGTCTTAACTCTGCATTAGGAACACACTGTCTTCACTCTGCATTAGGAACACACTGTCTTCACTCTGATTTAGAAACACTGTCATCACTCTGCTCTAGGAACACACTGTTTTCACTCTGAATTAGGAACACACTGTCTTCACTCAGCTCTAGGAACACACTGTCTTCAGTCTGCTCCATGCACATACATCGCAACTCTGTGTTAGGAACGCACTGTCTTCACTCTGAGTTAAGAACACACTGTCTTCATTCTGCTGTACGAACACACTGTTTTTACTCTGCATTAGGAACACATTGTCTTCACTATGCGTTAGGAACACACTGTTTTCTCTATGCGTTAAGAACACACTGTCTTCACTCTGCATTAGGAACACACTGTCTTCACTCTACTCTAGGAACACACTGTCTTCATTCTGCTCTAGGAACACACTGTCTTCACTCTGCGTTAGGAACATACTGTCTTACTCTGCTCTAGGAACACACTGTCTTAACTCTGCATTAGGAACACACTGTCTTCACTCTGCATTAGGAACACACTGTCTTCACTCTGATTTAGGAACACTGTCGTCACTCTGCTCTAGGAACTCACTGTCTTCATTCTGAATTAGGAACACACTGTCTTCACTCTGCGTTAGGAACATACTGTCTTCACTATGCGTTAGGAACACACTGTCTTCAATATGCTTTAGGAACACACTGCCTTCACTCTGCGTTAGGAACACACTGTCTTCACTCTGCATTAGGAACACACTGTCTTAACTCTGCATTAGGAAAAAACTGTCTTCACTCTGCTCTAGGAACACAATGTCTTCACTCTGCTCCTTGCACATACACAGCAACTCTGTGTTAGGAACACACTGTCTTCACTCTGCATTAGGAACATACTGTCTTCACTCTATTTTAGGAACACACTCTCTTCACTCTGCTTCATGCACATACACCACAACTCTGCGTTAGGAACACACTGTCTTCACTCTACTCTAGAAACACACTGTCTTCACTCTGCTCCATGCACATACACCACAACTCTGCGTTAGGGACACACTGCCTTCACTCTACATTAGGAACACACTGTCTTCACTCTGCGTTAGGAACAAACTGTCTTCACTCTGCTCTAGGAACACACTGTCTTCACTCTGCTCCTTGCACATACACAGCAACTCTGCGTTAGGAACACACTGTCTTCACTCTGCATTAGGGACATACTGTCTTCACTCTACTTTAGGAACACACTCTCTTCACTCTGCTTCATGCACATACACCACAACTATGCGTTAGGAACACACTGTCTTCACACTGCATTAGGAACATACTGTCTTTACTCTGCATTAGGAACACACTGTCTTCACTCTGCATTAGGAACACACTGTCTTCACTCTGCTCTAGGAACACACTGTCTTCACTCTGCTCCATGCACATACTTCGCAACTCTGCGTTAGGAACGCACTGTCTTCACTCTGCGTTAAGA
Organism: Microtus pennsylvanicus; assembly: GCF_037038515.1. Taxonomy (NCBI): domain Eukaryota; kingdom Metazoa; phylum Chordata; class Mammalia; order Rodentia; family Cricetidae; genus Microtus; species Microtus pennsylvanicus. The sequence continues at coordinate 75,640,306 of NC_134592.1, read as the reverse complement.
ACACACTGTCTTCATTCTGCTCTATGAACACACTGTCTTCACTCTGCATTAGGAACACACTGTCTTCACTGTGCTCTAGAAACACACTGTCTTCACTCTGCTCCATGCACATACACAACAACTCTGCGTTAGGGACACACTGTCTTCACTCTACATTAGGAACACACTGTCTTCACTCTGCATTAGGAACACACTGTCTTCACTCTGCATTAGGAACACACTGTCTTCACTATGCGTTAGGAACATTATGCCTTCACTATGCCATAGGAACACACTGTCTTCACTCTGCGTTAGGAACCCACTGTCTTCACTCTGCATTAGGAACACACTGTCTTCACTATGCGTTAGGAACACAATGCCTTCACTATGCCAAAAGAACACACTGTCTTCACTCTGAGTTAAGAAAACACTGTCTTCATTCAGCTGTACGAACACACTGTTTTTACTCTGCGTTAGGAACACATTGTCTTCACTATGCGTTAGGAACATACTGTTTTCACTATGCGTTAAGAACACACTGTCTTCACTCTGCATTAGGAACACACTGTCTTCACTCTGCTCTATGAACACACTGTCTTCACTCTGCTCCATGCACATACACCGCAACTCTGCGTTAGGAACACACTGTCTTCACTCTGCTCTATGAACACACTGTCTTCATTCTGCTCTAGGAACACACTGTCTTCACTCTGTGTTAGGAACATACTGTCTTTACTCTGCTCTAGGACCACACTGTCTTAACTCTGCATTAGGAACACACTGTCTTCACTCTGCATTAGGAACACACTGTCTTCACTCTGATTTAGGAACACTGTCATCACTCTGCTCTAGGAACTCACTGTCTTAACTCTGAATTAGGAACACACTGTATTCACTCTTCTCTACGAACACACTGTCTTCACTCTGCTCCATGCACATACTTCGCAACTCTGCGTAAGGAACGCACTGTCTTTACTCTGCATTAAAGACACACTGTCTTCATTCTGCTCTACGAACACACTGTCTTCACTATGCGTTAGGAACACACTGTCTTCACTCTGCTCTAGGAACACACTGTCTTCACTCTGCTCCATGCACATACACCACAACTATGCGTTAGGAACACACTGTCTTCACTCTGTGTTAGGAACATACTGTCTTTACTCTGCTCTAGTAACACACTGTCTTCACTCTGCATTAGGAAAAAACTGTCTTCACTCTGCTCTAGGAACACACTGTCTTCACTCTGCTCCTTGCACATACACAACAACTCTGCGTTAGGAACACACTGTCTTCACTGTACGTTAGGAACATACTGTCTTCCCTCTACTTTAGGAACACACTCTCTTCACTATGCTTCATGCACATACACCACAACTCTGCATTAGGAACACACTGTCTTCACTCTGCATTAGGAACACACTGTCTTCACTCTGCATTAGGAACATACTGTCTTCACTCTGCATTAAGAACACACTGTCTTCACTCTGCTCTAGGAACACACTGTCTTCACTATGCTTTAGGAACACTGCAATCACTATGCGTTAGGAACACACTGTCTTCACTATGCGTTAGGAACACACTGTCTTCACTCTTCGTTAGGAACAAACTGTCTTCACTCTGCTCTAGGAACACACTGTCTTCACACTGCTCCTTGCAAATACAGCGCAACTCTGCGTTAGGAACACACTGTCTTCACTCTGCGTTAGGAACATACTGTCTTCACTCTACTTTAGTAACACACTCTCTTCACTCTGCTTCATGCACATACACCACAACTCTGCGTTAGGAACACACTGTCTTCACTATGTGTTAGGAACACACTGTTTTCACTATGCGTTAGGAACACACTGTCTTCACTCTGCATTAGGAACACACTGTCTTCACTCTGCTCTGGGAACACACTGTCTTCACTCTGCTCCATGCACATACACCGCAACTCTGCGTTAGGAACACACTGTCTTCACTCTGTGTTAGGAACACACTGTCTTCATTCTGATCTAGGAACACACTGTCTTCACTCTGCGTTAGGAACATACTGTCTTACTCTGCTCTAGGAACACACTGTCTTAACTCTGCATTAGGAACACACTGTCTTCACTGTGAATTAGGAACACACTGTCTTCACTCTGCGTTAGGAACATACTGTCTTCACTATGCGTTAGGAACACAGTGTCTTCACTATGCTTTAGGAACACACTGCCTTCACTATGCATTAGGAACACACGGTCTTCACTCTGCATTAGGAACACACTCTCTTCACTCTGCATTAGGAAAAAACTGTCTTCACTCTGCTCTAGGAACACACTTTCTTCACTCTGCTCCTTGCACATACACAGCAACTCTGCGTTAGGAACACACTGTCTTCATTCTGCATTAGGAACATACTGTCTTCACTCTACTTTAGGAACACACTCTCTTCACTCTGCTTCATGCACATAAACCACAACTATGCGTTAGGAACACACTGTCTTCACTCTGCATTAGGAACACACTGTCTTCACTCTGCATTAGGAACACACTGTCTTCACTCTGCATTAGGAACACACTGTCTTCACTCTGCTCTAGGAACACACTGTCTTCACTCTGCTCCATGCACATACTTCGCAACTCTGCGTTAGGAACGCCCTGTCTTCACTCTGCGTTAAGAACACACTGTCTTCATTCTGCTCTATGAACACACTGTCTTCACTCTGCATTAGGAACACACTGTCTTCACTCTGCTCTAGAAACACACTGTCTTCACTCTGCTCCATGCACATACACCACAACTCTGCGTTAGGGACACACTGTCTTCACTCTACATTAGGAACACACTGTCTTCACTCTGCATTAGGAACACACTGTCTTCACTCTGCATTAGGAACACACTGTCTTCACTATGCGTTAGGAACACAATGCCTTCACTATGCCATAGGAACACACTGTCTTCACTCTGCGTTAGGAACACACTGTCTTCACTCTGCATTAGGAACACACTGTCTTCACTATGCGTTAGGAACACAATGCCTTCACTATGCCATAGAAACACACTGTCTTCACTCTGAGTTATGAAAACACTGTCTTCATTCTGCTGTACGAACACACTGTTTTTACTCTGCGTTAGGAACACATTGCCTTCACTATGCGTTGGGAACACACTGTTTTCACTATGCGTTAAGGACACACTTTCTTCACTCTGCATTAGGAACACACTGTCTTCACTCTGCTCTAGGAACACACTGTCTTCACTCTGCTCCATGCACATACACCGCAACTCTGCGTTAGGAACACACTGTCTTCACTCTGTGTTAGGAACACACTGTCTTCATTCTCCTCTAGGAACACACTGTCTTCACTCTGTGTTAGGAACATACTGTCTTTACTCTGTTCTAGGAACACACTGTCTTAACTCTGCATTAGGAACACACTGTCTTCACTCTGCATTAGGAACACACTGTCTTCACTCTGATTTAGGAACACTGTCGTCACTCTGCTCTAGGAACTCACTGTCTTAAATTTGAATTAGGAACACACTGTCTTCACTCTTCTCTAGGAACACACTGTCTTCACTCTGCTCCATGCACATACTTCACAACACTGCGTAAGGAATGCACTGTCTTTACTCTGCATTAAAAACACACTGTCTTCATTCTGCTCTACGAACACACTGTCTTCACTCTGTGTTAGGAACACACTGTCTTCATTCTCCTCTCGGAACACACTGTCTTCACTCTGTGTTAGGAACATACTGTCTTTACTCTGTTCTAGGAACACACTGTCTTAACTCTGCATTAGGAACACACTGTCTTCACTCTGCATTAGGAACACACTGTCTTCACTCTGATTTAGGAACACTGTCGTCACTCTGCTCTAGGAACTCACTGTCTTAACTTTGAATTAGGAACACACTGTCTTCACTCTTCTCTAGGAACACACTGTCTTCACTCTGCTCCATGCACATACTTCGCAACACTGCGTAAGGAATGCACTGTCTTTACTCTGCATTAAAAACACACTGTCTTCATTCTGCTCTACGAACACACTGTCTTCACTATGCGTTAGGAACACACTGTCTTCACTCTGCTCTAGGAACACACTGTCTTCACTCTGCTACATGCACATACACCGCAACTATGCGTTAGGAACACACTGTCTTCACTCTGTGTTAGGAACACTCTGTCTTCATTCTGCTCTAGGAACACACTATCTTCACTCTGCGTTAGGAACATACTGTCTTTACTCTGCTCTAGGAACACACTGTCTTCAACTCTGCATTAGGAACACACTGTCTTCACTCTGCGTTAGGAAAAAACTGTCTTCACTCTGCTCTAGGAACACACTGTCTTCACTCTGCTCCTTGCACATACACAGCAACTCTGCGTTAGGAACACACTGTCTTCACTCTACGTTAGGAACATACTGTCTTCCCTCTACTTTTGGAACACACTCTCTTCACTCTGCTTCATGCACATACACCACAATTCTTCGTTAGGAACACACTGTCTTCACTCTGCATTAGGAACACACTGTCTTCATTCTGCATTAGGAACACACTGTCTTCACTCTGCATTAGGAACACACTGTCTTCACTCTGCTCCATGCACATACACCGCAACGGTGCGTTAGGGACACACTGTCTTCACTCTGCATTAGGAACACACTGTCTTCACTCTGCATTAGGAACACACTGTCGTCACTCTGCATTAGGAACACACTGTCTTCACTATGCGTTAGGAACACACTGCCTTCACTATGCGTTAGGAACACACTGTCTTCACTCTGCGTTAGGAACACACTGTCTTCACTCTGATTTAGGAACACTGTCGTCACTCTGCTCTAGGAACTCACTGTCTTAACTTTGAATTAGGAACACACTGTCTTCACTCTTCTCTAGGAACACACTGTCTTCACTCTGCTCCATGCACATACTTCGCAACACTGCGTAAGGAATGCACTGTCTTTACTCTGCATTAAAAACACACTGTCTTCATTCTGCTCTACGCACACACTGTCTTCACTATGCGTTAGGAACACACTGTCTTCACTCTGCTCTAGGAACACACTGTCTTCACTCTGCTACATGCACATACACCGCAACTATGCGTTAGGAACACACTGTCTTCACTCTGTGTTAGGAACACTCTGTCTTCATTCTGCTCTAGGAACACACTATCTTCACTCTGCGTTAGGAACATACTGTCTTTACTCTGCTCTAGGAACACACTGTCTTCAACTCTGCATTAGGAACACACTGTCTTCACTCTGCGTTAGGAAAAAACTGTCTTCACTCTGCTCTAGGAACACACTGTCTTCACTCTTCTCCTTGCACATACACAGCAACTCTGCGTTAGGAACACACTGTCTTCACTCTACGTTAGGAACATACTGTCTTCCCTCTACTTTTGGAACACACTCTCTTCACTCTGCTTCATGCACATACACCACAATTCTTCGTTAGGAACACACTGTCTTCACTCTGCATTAGGAACACACTGTCTTCATTCTGCATTAGGAACACACTGTCTTCACTCTGCATTAGGAACACACTGTCTTCACTCTGCTCCATGCACATACACCGCAACGCTGCGTTAGGGAAACACTGTCTTCACTCTGCATTAGGAACACACTGTCTTCACTCTGCATTAGGAACACACTGTCGTCACTCTGCATTAGGAACACACTGTCTTCACTATGCGTTAGGAACACACTGCCTTCACTATGCGTTAGGAACACACTGTCTTCACTCTGCGTTAGGAACACACTGTCTTCACTCTGCGTTAGGAACAAACTGTCTTCACTCTTCCCTAGGAACACACTGTCTTCACACTGCTCCTTGCAAATACAGCGCAACTCTGCGTTAGGAACACACTGTCTTCACTCTGCGTTAGGAACATACTGTCTTCACTCTGCTTTAGTAACACACTCTCTTCACTCTGCTTCATGCACATACACCACAACTCTGCGTTAGGAACACAATGTCTTCACTCTGCATTAGGAACACACTGTCTTCATTCTGCTCTAGGAACACACTGTCTTCACTGTGCGTTAGGAACATACTGTCTTTACTCTGCTCTAGGAACACACTGTCTTAACTCTGCATTAGGAACACACTGTCTTCACTCTGCATTAGGAACACACTGTCTTCACTCTGATTTAGGAACACTGTCGTCACTCTCCTCCAAGAACTGACTGTCTTAACTCTGAATTAGGAACACACTGTCTTCACTGCTCTAGGAACACACTGTCTTCACACTGCTCCATGCACATACTTTGCAACTCTGCATTAGGAACGCAATGTATTTACTCTGCGTTAAAAACACACTGTCTTCATTCTGCTCTACGAACACAATGTCTTCACTATGCGTTAGGAACACACTGTCTTCACTCTGCTCTAGGAACACGCTGTCTTCACTCTGCTCATTTCACATACACCGCAACTCTGCGTTAGGTAAACACTATGCGTTAGGAACATACTGTCTTCACTATGCGTTAGGAACACACTGTCTTCACTATGCGTTAGGAATACATTGCCTTCACTATGCGTTAGGAACACACTGTCTTCACTCTGCATTAGGAACACACTGTCTTCACTCTGCGTTAGGAAAAAACTGTCTTCACTCTGCTCTAGGAACACACTGTCTTCACTCTGCTCCTTGCACATACACAGCAACTCTGCGTTAGGAACACACTGTCTTCACTCTGCATTAGGAACATACTGTCTTCCCTCTACTTTAGGAACACACTCTCTTCACTCTGCTTCATGCACATACAACACAACTCTGCGTTAGGACACACTGTCTTCACTCTGCATTAGGAACACGCTGTCTTCACTCTGCATTAGGAACACACTGTATTCACTCTGCATTAGGAACACACTGTCTTCACTCTGCTCTAGAAACACACTGTCTTCACTCTGCTCCATGCACATACTTCGCAACTCTGCGTTAGGAACGCCCTGTCTTCACTCTGCGTTAAGAACACACTGTCTTCATTCTGCTCTATGAACACACTGTCTTCACTCTGTATTAAGAACACACTGTCTTCACTCTGCTCTAGAAACACACTGTCTTCACTCTGCTCCATGCACATACACCACAACTCTGCGTTAGGGACACACTGTCTTCACTCTACATTAGGAACACACTGTCTTCACTCTGCATTAGGAACACACTGTCTTCACTCTGCATTAGGAACACACTGTCTTCACTATGCGTTAGGAACACAATGCCTTCACTATGCCATAGGAACACACTGTCTTCACTCTGCGTTAGGAACACACTGTCTTCACTCTGCATTAGGAACACACTGTCTTCACTATGCGTTAGGAACACAATGCCTTCACTATGCCATAGAAACACACTGTCTTCACTCTGAGTTATGAAAACACTGTCTTCATTCTGCTGTACGAACACACTGTTTTTACTCTGCGTTAGGAACACATTGCCTTCACTATGCGTTGGGAACACACTGTTTTCACTATGCGTTAAGGACACACTTTCTTCACTCTGCATTAGGAACACACTGTCTTCACTCTGCTCTAGGAACACACTGTCTTCACTCTGCTCCATGCACATACACCGCAACTCTGCGTTAGGAACACACTGTCTTCACTCTGTGTTAGGAACACACTGTCTTCATTCTCCTCTAGGAACACACTGTCTTCACTCTGTGTTAGGAACATACTGTCTTTACTCTGTTCTAGGAACACACTGTCTTAACTCTGCATTAGGAACACACTGTCTTCACTCTGCATTAGGAACACACTGTCTTCACTCTGATTTAGGAACACTGTCGTCACTCTGCTCTAGGAACTCACTGTCTTAACTTTGAATTAGGAACACACTGTCTTCACTCTTCTCTAGGAACACACTGTCTTCACTCTGCTCCATGCACATACTTCACAACACTGCGTAAGGAATGCACTGTCTTTACTCTGCATTAAAAACACACTGTCTTCATTCTGCTCTACGAACACACTGTCTTCACTCTGTGTTAGGAACACACTGTCTTCATTCTCCTCTCGGAACACACTGTCTTCACTCTGTGTTAGGAACATACTGTCTTTACTCTGTTCTAGGAACACACTGTCTTAACTCTGCATTAGGAACACACTGTCTTCACTCTGCATTAGGAACACACTGTCTTCACTCTGATTTAGGAACACTGTCGTCACTCTGCTCTAGGAACTCACTGTCTTAACTTTGAATTAGGAACACACTGTCTTCACTCTTCTCTAGGAACACACTGTCTTCACTCTGCTCCATGCACATACTTCGCAACACTGCGTAAGGAATGCACTGTCTTTACTCTGCATTAAAAACACACTGTCTTCATTCTGCTCTACGAACACACTGTCTTCACTATGCGTTAGGAACACACTGTCTTCACTCTGCTCTAGGAACACACTGTCTTCACTCTGCTACATGCACATACACCGCAACTATGCGTTAGGAACACACTGTCTTCACTCTGTGTTAGGAACACTCTGTCTTCATTCTGCTCTAGGAACACACTATCTTCACTCTGCGTTAGGAACATACTGTCTTTACTCTGCTCTAGGAACACACTGTCTTCAACTCTGCATTAGGAACACACTGTCTTCACTCTGCGTTAGGAAAAAACTGTCTTCACTCTGCTCTAGGAACACACTGTCTTCACTCTGCTCCTTGCACATACACAGCAACTCTGCGTTAGGAACACACTGTCTTCACTCTACGTTAGGAACATACTGTCTTCCCTCTACTTTTGGAACACACTCTCTTCACTCTGCTTCATGCACATACACCACAATTCTTCGTTAGGAACACACTGTCTTCACTCTGCATTAGGAACACACTGTCTTCATTCTGCATTAGGAACACACTGTCTTCACTCTGCATTAGGAACACACTGTCTTCACTCTGCTCCATGCACATACACCGCAACGGTGCGTTAGGGACACACTGTCTTCACTCTGCATTAGGAACACACTGTCTTCACTCTGCATTAGGAACACACTGTCGTCACTCTGCATTAGGAACACACTGTCTTCACTATGCGTTAGGAACACACTGCCTTCACTATGCGTTAGGAACACACTGTCTTCACTCTGCGTTAGGAACACACTGTCTTCACTCTGATTTAGGAACACTGTCGTCACTCTGCTCTAGGAACTCACTGTCTTAACTTTGAATTAGGAACACACTGTCTTCACTCTTCTCTAGGAACACACTGTCTTCACTCTGCTCCATGCACATACTTCGCAACACTGCGTAAGGAATGCACTGTCTTTACTCTGCATTAAAAACACACTGTCTTCATTCTGCTCTACGAACACACTGTCTTCACTATGCGTTAGGAACACACTGTCTTCACTCTGCTCTAGGAACACACTGTCTTCACTCTGCTACATGCACATACACCGCAACTATGCGTTAGGAACACACTGTCTTCACTCTGTGTTAGGAACACTCTGTCTTCATTCTGCTCTAGGAACACACTATCTTCACTCTGCGTTAGGAACATACTGTCTTTACTCTGCTCTAGGAACACACTGTCTTCAACTCTGCATTAGGAACACACTGTCTTCACTCTGCGTTAGGAAAAAACTGTCTTCACTCTGCTCTAGGAACACACTGTCTTCACTCTGCTCCTTGCACATACACAGCAACTCTGCGTTAGGAACACACTGTCTTCACTCTACGTTAGGAACATACTGTCTTCCCTCTACTTTTGGAACACACTCTCTTCACTCTGCTTCATGCACATACACCACAATTCTTCGTTAGGAACACACTGTCTTCACTCTGCATTAGGAACACACTGTCTTCATTCTGCATTAGGAACACACTGTCTTCACTCTGCATTAGGAACACACTGTCTTCACTCTGCTCCATGCACATACACCGCAACGCTGCGTTAGGGACACACTGTCTTCACTCTGCATTAGGAACACACTGTCTTCACTCTGCATTAGGAACACACTGTCGTCACTCTGCATTAGGAACACACTGTCTTCACTATGCGTTAGGAACACACTGCCTTCACTATGCGTTAGGAACACACTGTCTTCACTCTGCGTTAGGAACACACTGTCTTCACTCTGCGTTAGGAACAAACTGTCTTCACTCTTCCCTAGGAACACACTGTCTTCACACTGCTCCTTGCAAATACAGCGCAACTCTGCGTTAGGAACACACTGTCTTCACTCTGCGTTAGGAACATACTGTCTTCACTCTGCTTTAGTAACACACTCTCTTCACTCTGCTTCATGCACATACACCACAACTCTGCGTTAGGAACACAATGTCTTCACTCTGCATTAGGAACACACTGTCTTCATTCTGCTCTAGGAACACACTGTCTTCACTGTGCGTTAGGAACATACTGTCTTTACTCTGCTCTAGGAACACACTGTCTTAACTCTGCATTAGGAACACACTGTCTTCACTCTGCATTAGGAACACACTGTCTTCACTCTGATTTAGGAACACTGTCGTCACTCTCCTCCAAGAACTGACTGTCTTAACTCTGAATTAGGAACACACTGTCTTCACTGCTCTAGGAACACACTGTCTTCACACTGCTCCATGCACATACTTTGCAACTCTGCATTAGGAACGCAATGTATTTACTCTGCGTTAAAAACACACTGTCTTCATTCTGCTCTACGAACACAATGTCTTCACTATGCGTTAGGAACACACTGTCTTCACTCTGCTCTAGGAACACGCTGTCTTCACTCTGCTCATTTCACATACACCGCAACTCTGCGTTAGGTAAACACTATGCGTTAGGAACATACTGTCTTCACTATGCGTTAGGAACACACTGTCTTCACTATGCGTTAGGAATACATTGCCTTCACTATGCGTTAGGAACACACTGTCTTCACTCTGCATTAGGAACACACTGTCTTCACTCTGCGTTAGGAAAAAACTGTCTTCACTCTGCTCTAGGAACACACTGTCTTCACTCTGCTCCTTGCACATACACAGCAACTCTGCGTTAGGAACACACTGTCTTCACTCTGCATTAGGAACATACTGTCTTCCCTCTACTTTAGGAACACACTCTCTTCACTCTGCTTCATGCACATACAACACAACTCTGCGTTAGGACACACTGTCTTCACTCTGCATTAGGAACACACTGTCTTCACTCTGCATTAGGAACACACTGTATTCACTCTGCATTAGGAACACACTGTCTTCACTCTGCTCTAGAAACACACTGTCTTCACTCTGCTCCATGCACATACTTCGCAACTCTGCGTTAGGAACGCACTGTCTTCACTCTGCGTTAAGAACACACTGTCTTCATTCTGCTCTATGAACACACGGTCTTCACTCTGCATTAGGAACACACTGTCTTCACTCTGCCCTAGAAACACACTGTCTTCACTCTGCTCCATGCACATACACCACAACTCTGCGTTAGGGACACACTGTCTTCACTCTACATTAGGAACACACTGTCTTCACTCTGCATTAGGAACACACTGTCTTCACTCTGCATTAGGAACACACTGTCTTCACTATGCGTTAGGAACACAATGCCTTCACTATGCCATAGGAACACACTGTCTTCACTATGCGTTAGGAACACACTGTCTTCACTCTGCGTTAGGAACAAACTGTCTTCACTCTGCTCTAGGAACACACTGTCTTCACACTGCTCCTTGCAAATACAGCGCAACTCTGCATTGGGAACACACTGTCTTCACTCTGCGTTAGGAACATACTGTCTTCACTCTGCTTTAGGAACACACTGTCTTCACTCTGCTCCATGCACATACACCACAGCTCTGCGTTAGGGACACACTGTCTTCACTCTGTATTAGGAACACACTGTCTTCACTCTGCATTAGGAACACACTGTCTTAACTCTGCATTAGGAACACACTGTCTTCACTCTGCATTAGGAACACACTGTCTTCACTCTGATTTAGGAACACTGTCGTCACTCTGCTCTAGGAACTCATTGTCTTCACTATGCGTTAGGAACACAATGCCTTCACTATGCCAAAGGAACACACTGTCTTCACTCTGCATTAGGAACACACTGTCTTCACTCTGATTTAGGAACACTGTCGTCACTCTGCTCTAGGAACTCACTATCTTAACTTTGAATTAGGAACACACTGTCTTCACTCTTCTCTAGGAACACACTGTCTTCACTCTGCTCCATGCACATACTTCGCAACACTGTGTAAGGAATGCACTGTCTTTACTCTGCATTAAAAACACACTGTCTTCATTCTGCTCTATGAACACACTGTCTTCACTATGCGTTAGGAACACACTGTCTTCACTCTGCTCTAGGAACATACTGTCTTCACTCTGCTACATGCACATACACCACAACTATGCGTTAGGAACACACTGTCTTCACTCTGTGTTAGGAACACTCTGTCTTCATTCTGCTCTAGGAACACACTATCTTCACTCTGCGTTAAGAACATACTGTCTTTACTCTGCTCTAGGAACACACTGTCTTCAACTCTGCATTAGGAACACACTGTCTTCAGTCTGCGTTAGGAAAAAACTGTCTTCACTCTGCTCTAGGAACACACTGTCTTCACTCTGCTCCTTGCACATACACAGAAACTCTGCGTTAGGAACACACTGTCTTCACTCTACGTTAGGAACATACTGTCTTCCCTCTACTTTTGGAACACACTCTCTTCACTCTGCTTCATGCACATACACCACAACTCTTCGTTAGGAACACACTGTCTTCACTCTGCATTAGGAACACACTGTCTTCATTCTGCATTAGGAACACACTGTCTTCACTCTGCATTAGGAACACACTGTCTTCACTCTGCTCCATGCACATACACCGCAACGCTGCGTTAGGGACACACTGTCTTCACTCTGCATTAGGAACACACTGTCTTCACTCTGCATTAGGAACACACTGTCGTCACTCTGCATTAGGAACACACTGTCTTCACTATGCGTTAGGAACACACTGCCTTCACTATGCGTTAGGAACACACTGTCTTCACTCTGCGTTAGGAACACACTGTCTTCACTCTGCGTTAGGAACAAACTGTCTTCACTATTCCCTAGGAACACACTGTCTTCACACTGCTCCTTGCAAATACAGCGCAACTCTGCATTAGGAACACACTGTCTTCACTCTGCGTTAGGAACATACTGTCTTCACTCTGCTTTAGTAACACACTCTCTTCACTCTGCTTCATGCACATACACCACAACTCTGCGTTAGGAACACAATGTCTTCACTCTGCATTAGGAACACACTGTCTTCATTCTGCTCTAGGAACACACTGTCTTCACTTTGCGTTAGGAACATACTGTCTTTGCTCTAGGAACACACTGTCTTAACTCTGCATTAGGAACACACTGTCTTCACTCTGCATTAGGAACACACTGTCTTCACTCTGATTTAGGAACACTGTCGTCACTCTCCTCCAAGAACTGACTGTCTTAACTCTGAATTAGGAACACACTGTCTTCACTGCTCTAGGAACACACTGTCTTCACTCTGCTCCATGCACATACTTTGCAACTCTGCATTAGGAACGCAATATATTTACTCTGCGTTAAAAACACACTGTCTTCATTCTGCTCTACGAACACAATGTCTTCACTATGCGTTAGGAACACACTGTCTTCACTATGCTCTAGGAACACGCTGTCTTCACTCTGCTCGTTTCACATACACCGCAACTCTGCGTTAGGTAAACACTATGCGTTAGGAACATACTGTCTTCACTATGCATTAGGAACACACTGTCTTCACTATGCGTTAGGAACACACTGCCCTCACTATGCGTTAGGAACACACTGTCTTCACTCTGCATTAGGAACACACTGTCTTCACTCTGCGTTAGGAAAAAACTGTCTTCACTCTGCTCTAGGAACACACTGTCTTCACTCTGCTCCTTGCACATACACAGCAACTCTGCGTTAGGAATACACTGTCTTCACTCTGCATTAGGAACATACTGTCTTCCCTCTACTTTAGGAACACACTCTCTTCACTCTGCTTCATGCACATACAACACAACTCTGCGTTAGGAACACACTGTCTTCACTCTGCATTAGGAACACACTGTCTTCACTCTGCATTAGGAACACACTGTCTTCACTCTGCTCTAGGAACACACTGTCTTCACTCTGCTCCATGCACATACTTCGCAACTCTGCGTTAGGAACGCACTGTCTTCACTCTGCGTTAAGAACACACTGTCTTCATTCTGCTCTATGAACACACGGTCTTCACTCTGCATTAGGAACACACTGTCTTCACTCTGCCCTAGAAACACACTGTCTTCACTCTGCTCCATGCACATACAACACAACTCTGCGTTAGGGACACACTGTCTTCACTCTACATTAGGAACACACTGTCTTCACTCTGCATTAGGAACACACTGTCTTCACTCTGCATTAGGAACACACTGTCTTCACTATGCGTTAGGAACACAATGCCTTCACTATGCCATAGGAACACACTGTCTTCACTCTGCGTTAGGAACACACTGTCTTCACTCTGCTCTAGGAACACGCTGTCTTCACTCTGCTCGTTTCACATACACCGCAACTCTGCGTTAGGTAAACACTATGCGTTAGGAACATACTGTCTTCACTATGCGTTAGGAACACACTGTCTTCACTATGCGTTAGGAACACACTGCCTTCACTATGCGTTAGGAACACACTGTCTTCACTCTGCATTAGGAACACACTGTCTTCACTCTGCGTTAGGAAAAAACTGTCTTCACTCTGCTCTAGGAACACACTGTCTTCACTCTGCTCCTTGCACATACACAGCAACTCTGCGTTAGGAACACACTGTCTTCACTCTGCATTAGGAACATACTGTCTTCCCTCTACTTTAGGAACACACTCTCTTCACTCTGCTTCATGCACATACAACACAACTCTGCGTTAGGAACACACTGTCTTCACTCTGCATTAGGAACACACTGTCTTCACTCTGCATTAGGAACACACTGTCTTCACTCTGCATTAGGAACACACTGTCATCACTCTGCTCTAGAAACACACTGTCTTCACTCTGCTCCATGCACATACTTCGCAACTCTGCGTTAGGAACGCACTGTCTTCACTCTGCGTTAAGAACACACTGTCTTCATTCTGCTCTATGAACACACGGTCTTCACTCTGCATTAGGAACACACTGTCTTCACTCTGCCCTAGAAACACACTGTCTTCACTCTGCTCCATGCACATACACCACAACTCTGCGTTAGGGACACACTGTCTTCACTCTACATTAGGAACACACTGTCTTCACTCTGCATTAGGAACACACTGTCTTCACTCTGCATTAGGAACACACTGTCTTCACTATGCGTTAGGAACACAATGCCTTCACTATGCCATAGGAACACACTGTCTTCACTCTGCGTTAGGAACACACTGTCTTCACTCTGCGTTAGGAACAAACTGTCTTCACTCTGCTCTAGGAACACACTGTCTTCACACTGCTCCTTGCAAATACAGCGCAACTCTGCATTGGGAACACACTGTCTTCACTCTGCGTTAGGAACATACTGTCTTCACTCTGCTTTAGGAACACACTGTCTTCACTCTGCTCCATGCACATACACCACAGCTCTGCGTTAGGGACACACTGTCTTCACTCTGTATTAGGAACACACTGTCTTCACTCTGCATTAGGAACACACTGTCTTAACTCTGCATTAGGAACACACTGTCTTCACTCTGCATTAGGAACACACTGTCTTCACTCTGATTTAGGAACACTGTCGTCACTCTGCTCTAGGAACTCACTGTCTTCACTATGCGTTAGGAACACAATGCCTTCACTATGCCAAAGGAACACACTGTCTTCACTCTGCATTAGGAACACACTGTCTTCACTCTGATTTAGGAACACTGTCGTCACTCTGCTCTAGGAACTCACTATCTTAACTTTGAATTAGGAACACACTGTCTTCACTCTTCTCTAGGAACACACTGTCTTCACTCTGCTCCATGCACATACTTCGCAACACTGTGTAAGGAATGCACTGTCTTTACTCTGCATTAAAAACACACTGTCTTCATTCTGCTCTATGAACACACTGTCTTCACTATGCGTTAGGAACACACTGTCTTCACTCTGCTCTAGGAACATACTGTCTTCACTCTGCTACATGCACATACACCACAACTATGCGTTAGGAACACACTGTCTTCACTCTGTGTTAGGAACACTCTGTCTTCATTCTGCTCTAGGAACACACTATCTTCACTCTGCGTTAAGAACATACTGTCTTTACTCTGCTCTAGGAACACACTGTCTTCAACTCTGCATTAGGAACACACTGTCTTCAGTCTGCGTTAGGAAAAAACTGTCTTCACTCTGCTCTAGGAACACACTGTCTTCACTCTGCTCCTTGCACATACACAGAAACTCTGCGTTAGGAACACACTGTCTTCACTCTACGTTAGGAACATACTGTCTTCCCTCTACTTTTGGAACACACTCTCTTCACTCTGCTTCATGCACATACACCACAACTCTTCGTTAGGAACACACTGTCTTCACTCTGCATTAGGAACACACTGTCTTCATTCTGCATTAGGAACACACTGTCTTCACTCTGCATTAGGAACACACTGTCTTCACTCTGCTCCATGCACATACACCGCAACGCTGCGTTAGGGACACACTGTCTTCACTCTGCATTAGGAACACACTGTCTTCACTCTGCATTAGGAACACAATGTCGTCACTCTGCATTAGGAACACACTGTCTTCACTATGCGTTAGGAACACACTGCCTTCACTATGCGTTAGGAACACACTGTCTTCACTCTGCGTTAGGAACACACTGTCTTCACTCTGCGTTAGGAACAAACTGTCTTCACTATTCCCTAGGAACACACTGTCTTCACACTGCTCCTTGCAAATACAGCGCAACTCTGCATTAGGAACACACTGTCTTCACTCTGCGTTAGGAACATACTGTCTTCACTCTGCTTTAGTAACACACTCTCTTCACTCTGCTTCATGCACATACACCACAACTCTGCGTTAGGAACACAATGTCTTCACTCTGCATTAGGAACACACTGTCTTCATTCTGCTCTAGGAACACACTGTCTTCTCTGTGCGTTAGGAACATACTGTCTTTACTCTGCTCTAGGAACACACTGTCTTAACTCTGCATTAGGAACACACTGTCTTCACTCTGCATTAGGAACACACTGTCTTCACTCTGATTTAGGAACACTGTCGTCACTCTCCTCCAAGAACTGACTGTCTTAACTCTGAATTAGGAACACACTGTCTTCACTGCTCTAGGAACACACTGTCTTCACTCTGCTCCATGCACATACTTTGCAACTCTGCATTAGGAACGCAATGTATTTACTCTGCGTTAAAAACACACTGTCTTCATTCTGCTCTACAAACACAATGTCTTCACTATGCGTTAGGAACACACTGTCTTCACTCTGCTCTAGGAACACGCTGTCTTCACTCTGCTCGTTTCACATACACCGCAACTCTGCGTTAGGTAAACACTATGCGTTAGGAACATACTGTCTTCACTATGCGTTAGGAACACACTGTCTTCACTATGCGTTAGGAACACACTGCCTTCACTATGCGTTAGGAACACACTGTCTTCACTCTGCATTAGGAACACACTGTCTTCACTCTGCGTTAGGAAAAAACTGTCTTCACTCTGCTCTAGGAACACACTGTCTTCACTCTGCTCCTTGCACATACACAGCAACTCTGCGTTAGGAATACACTGTCTTCACTCTGCATTAGGAACATACTGTCTTCCCTCTACTTTAGGAACACACTCTCTTCACTCTGCTTCATGCACATACAACACAACTCTGCGTTAGGAACACACTGTCTTCACTCTGCATTAGGAACACACTGTCTTCACTCTGCATTAGGAACACACTGTCTTCACTCTGCTCTAGGAACACACTGTCTTCACTCTGCTCCATGCACATACTTCGCAACTCTGCGTTAGGAACGCACTGTCTTCACTCTGCGTTAAGAACACACTGTCTTCATTCTGCTCTATGAACACACGGTCTTCACTCTGCATTAGGAACACACTGTCTTCACTCTGCCCTAGAAACACACTGTCTTCACTCTGCTCCATGCACATACAACACAACTCTGCATTAGGGACACACTGTCTTCACTCTACATTAGGAACACACTGTCTTCACTCTGCATTAGGAACACACTGTCTTCACTCTGCATTAGGAACACACTGTCTTCACTATGCGTTAGGAACACAATGCCTTCACTATGCCATAGGAACACACTGTCCTCACTCTGCGTTAGGAACAAACTGTCTTCACTCTTCTCTAGGAACACACTGTCTTCACACTGCTCCTTGCAAATACAGCGCAACTCTGCATTGGGAACACACTGTCTTCACTCTGCGTTAGGAACATACTGTCTTCACTCTGCTTTAGGAACACACTGTCTTCAATCTGCTCCATGCACATACACCACAGCTCTGCGTTAGGGACACACTGTCTTCACTCTGTATTAGGAACACACTGTCTTCACTCTGCTCTAGGAACACACTGTCTTAACTCTGCATTAGGAACACACTGTCTTCACTCTGCATTAGGAACACACTGTCTTCACTCTGATTTAGGAACACTGTCGTCACTCTGCTCTAGAACTCACTGTCTTCACTATGCGTTAGGAACACAATGCCTTCACTATGCCAAAGGAACACACTGTCTTCACTCTGCGTTAGGAACACACTGTCTTCACTCTGCATTAGGAACACACTGTCTTCACTATACGTTAGGAACACAATGCCTTCACTATGCCATAGGAACACACTGTCTTCACTCTGAGTTAAGAAAACACTGTCTTCATTCTGCTGTACGAACACACTGTTTTTACTCTGCGTTAGGAACACATTGTCTTCACTATGCGTTGGGAACACAATGTTTTCACTATGCGTTAAGGACACACTTTCTTCACTCTGCATTAGGAACACACTGTCTTCACTCTGCTCTAGGAACACACTGTCTTCACTCTGCTCCATGCACATACACCGTAACTCTGCGTTAAGAACACACTGTCTTCACTCTGTGTTAGGAACACACTGTCTTCATTCTCCTCTAGGAACACACTGTCTTCACTCTGTGTTAGGAACATACTGTCTTTACTCTGTTCTAGGAACACACTGTCTTAACTCTGCATTAGGAACACACTGTCTTCACTCTGCATTAGGAACACACTGTCTTCACTCTGATTTAGTAACACTGTCGTCACTCTGCTCTAGGAACTCACTGTCTTAACTTTGAATTAGGAACACACTGTCTTCACTCTTCTCTAGGAACACACTGTCTTCACTCTGCTCCATGCACAACTTCGCAACACTGCGTAAGGAATGCACTGTCTTTACTCTGCATTAAAAACACACTGTCTTCATTCTGCTCTACGAACACACTGTCTTCACTATGCGTTAGAAAAACACTGTCTTCACTCTGCATTAGGAACATACTGTCTTCCCTCTACTTTAGGAACACACTCCCTTCACTCTGCTTCATGCACATACAACACAACTCTGCGTTAGGAACACACTGTCTTCACTCTGCATTAGGAACACACTGTCTTCACTCTGCATTAGGAACACACTGTCTTCACTCTGCTCTAGGAACACACTGTCTTCACTCTGCTCCATGCATATACTTCGCAACTCTGCCTTAGGAACACACTGTCTTCACTCTGCGTTAAGAACACACTGTCTTCATTCTGCTCTATGAACACACGGTCTTCACTCTGCATTAGGAACACACTGTCTTCACTCTGCTCTAGAAACACACTGTCTTCACTCTGCTCCATGCACATACACCACAACTCTGCGTTAGGGACACACTGTCTTCACTCTACATTAGGAACACACTGTCTTCACTCTGCATTAGGAACACACTGTCTTCACTCTGCATTAGGAACACACTGTCTTCACTATGCGTTAGGAACACACTGTCTTCACTCTGCGTTAGGAACAAACTGTCTTCACTCTGCTCTAGGAACACACTGTCTTCACACTGCTCCTTGCAAATACAGCGCAACTCTGCATTGGGAACACACTGTCTTCACTCTGCGTTAGGAACATACTGTCTTCACTCTGCTTTAGGAACACACTGTCTTCACTCTGCTCCATGCACATACACCACAACTCTGCGTTAGGGACACACTGTCTTCACTCTGTATTAGGAACACACTGTCTTCACTCTGCATTAGGAACACACTCTCTTAACTCTTCATTAGGAACACACTGTCTTCACTCTGCATTAGGAACACACTGTCTTCACTCTGATTTAGGAACACTGTCTTCACTCTGCTCTAGGAACTCACTGTCTTCACTCTGAATTAGGAACACACTGTCTTCACTCTTCTCTAGGAACACACTGTCTTCACTCTGCTCCATGCACATATTTCGCAACTCTGCGTAAGGAACGCACTGTCTTTACTCTGCATTAAAAACACACTGTCTTCATTCTGCTCTACGAACACAATGTCTTCACTATGCGTTAGGAACACACTGTCTTCACTCTGCTCTAGGAACACGCTGTCTTCACTCTGCTCGATGCACATACACCGCAACTCTGCGTTAGGAAAACACTGTCTTCACCCTGTGTTAGGAACACTCTGTCTTCATTCTGCTCTAGGAACACACTATCTTCACTCTGCGTTAGGAACATACTGTCTTTACTCTGCTCTAGCAACACACTGTCTTCAACTCTGCATTGGGAACACAATGTCTTCACTCAGCGTTAGGAAAAAACTGTCTACACTCTGCTCTAGGAACACACTGTCTTCACTCTGCTCCTTGCACATACACAGCAACTCTGCGTTAGGAACACACTGTCTTCACTCTACGTTAGGAATATACTGTCTTCCCTCTACTTTAGGAACACACTCTGTTCACTCTGCTTCATGCACATACACCACAACTCTGCGTTAGGAACACACTGTCTTCACTCTGCATTAGGAACACACTGTCTTCACTCTGCATTAGGAACACACTGTCTTCACTCTGCATTAGGAACACACTGTCTTCACTCTGCATTAGGAACATACTGTCTTCCCTCTACTTTAGGAACACACTCCCTTCACTCTGCTTCATGCACATACAACACAACTCTGCGTTAGGAACACACTGTCTTCACTCTGCATTAGGAACACACTGTCTTCACTCTGCATTAGGAACACACTGTCTTCACTCTGCTCTAGGAACACACTGTCTTCACTCTGCTCCATGCACATACTTCGCAACTCTGCCTTAGGAACGCACTGTATTCACTCTGCGTTAAGAACACACTGTCTTCATTCTGCTCTATGAACACACGGTCTTCACTCTGCATTAGGAACACACTGTCTTCACTCTGCTCTAGAAACACACTGTCTTCACTCTGCTCCATGCACATACACCACAACTCTGCGTTAGGGACACACTGTCTTCACTCTACATTAGGAACACACTGTCTTCACTCTGCATTAGGAACACACTGTCTTCACTCTGCATTAGGAACACACTGTCTTCACTATGCGTTAGGAACACAATGCCTTCACTATGCCATAGGAACACACTGTCTTCACTCTGCGTTAGGAACACACTGTCTTCACTCTGCGTTAGGAACAAACTGTCTTCACTCTGCTCTAGGAACACACTGTCTTCAAACTGCTCCTTGCAAATACAGCGCAACTCTGCATTGGGAACACACTGTCTTCACTCTGCGTTAGGAACATACTGTTTTCACTCTGCTTTAGGAACACACTGTCTTCACTCTGCTCCATGCACATACACCACAACTCTGCGTTAGGGACACACTGTCTTCACTCTGTATTAGGAACACACTGTCTTCACTCTGCATTAGGAACACACTGTCTTAACTCTGCATTAGGAACACACTGTCTTCACTCTGCATTAGGAACACACTGTCTTCACTCTGATTTAGGAACACTGTCTTCACTCTGCTCTAGGAACTCACTGTCTTCACTCTGAATTAGGAACACACTGTCTTCACTCTTCTCTAGGAACACACTGTCTTCACTCTGCTCCATGCACATATTTCGCAACTCTGCGTAAGGAACGCACTGTCTTTATTCTGCATTAAAAACACACTGTCTTCATTCTGCTCTACGAACACAATGTCTTCACTATGCGTTAGGAACACACGGTCTTCACTCTGCTCTAGGAACACGCTGTCTTCACTCTGCTCGATGCACATACACCGCAACTCTGCGTTAGGAAAACACTGTCTTCACTCTGTGTTAGGAACACTCTGTCTTCATTCTGCTCTAGGAACGCACTATCTTCACTCTGCGTTAAGAACATACTGTCTTTACTCTGCTCTAGCATCACACTGTCTTCAACTCTGCATTGGGAACACAATGTCTTCACTCAGCGTTAGGAAAAAACTGTCTACACTCTGCTCTAGGAACACACTGTCTTCACTCTGCTCCTTGCACATACACAGCAACTCTGCGTTAGGAACACACTGTCTTCACTCTACGTTAGGAACATACTGTCTTCCCTCTACTTTAGGAACACACTCTCTTCACTCTGCTTCATGCACATACACCACAACTCTGCGTTAGGAACACACTGTCTACACTCTGCATTAGGAACACACTGTCTTCACTCTGCATTAGGAACACACTGTCTTCACTCTGCATTAGGAACACACTGTCTTCACTCTGCTCTAGGAACACACTGTCTTCACTCTGCTCCATGCACATACTTCGCAACTCTGCGTTAGGAACACACTGTCTTCACTCTGCATTAAGAACACACTGTCTTCATTCTGCTCTATGAACACACTGTCTTTACTCTGCGTTAGGAACATATTGTCTTCACTCTTCTCTAGGAACACACTGTCTTCACTCTGCTTCATGCACATACACCACAACTCTGCGTTAGGGACACACTGTCTTCACTCTGCATTAGGAACACACTGTCTTCACTCTGCATAAGGAAAAAACTGTCTTCACTCTGCTCTAGGATCACACTGTCTTCACTCTGCTCCTTGCACATACAGAGCAACAGTGCGTTAGGAACACACTGTCTTCACTCTACGTTAGGAACATACTGTCTTCCCTCTACTTTAGGAACACACTCTCTTCACTCTGCTTCATGCACATACACCACAACTCTGTTTTAGGAACACACTGTCTTCACTCTGCATTAGGAACACACTGTCTTCACTCTGCATTAGGAACACACTGTCTTCACTCTGCTCCATGCACATACACCACAACTCTGCGTTAGGGACACACTGTCTTCACTCTGCATAGGGAAAACACTGTCTTCACTATGCATTAGAAACACACTGTCGTCACTCTGCATTAGGTACACACTGTCTTCACTATGCGTTAGGAACACACTGCCTTCACTATGCGTTAAGAACACACTGTCTTCACTCTGCTCTAGAAACATACACCACAACTCTGCATTAGGAACACACTGTCTTCACTCTGTGTTAGGCACACTCTGTCTTCATTCTGCTCTAGGAACACGCTATCTTCAGTCTGCGTTAGGAACATACTGTCTTTACTCTGCTCTAGGAACACACTGTCTTAACTCTGCATTAGGAACACACTGTCTTCACTCTGTATTAGGACACACTGTCTTCACTCTGATTTAGGAACACTGTCATCACTCTGCTCTAGGCACTCACTGTCTTCACTCTGAATTAGGAACACACTGTCTTCACTCTGCTCTAGAAACACACTGTCTTCACTCTGCCCCATGCACATACATCGCAACTCTGCGTTAGGAACGCACTGTCTTCACTCTGAGTTAAGAACACACTGTCTTCATTCTGCTCTACGAACACACTGTTTTTACTCTGCATAATAAAAACATTGTCTTCACCTTGCGTTAGGAACACACTGTTTTCACTATGCGTTAGGAACACACTGTCTTCACTCGGCATTAGGAACACACTGTCTTCACTCTGCTCGAGGAACACACTGTCTTCACTCTGCTCCATGCACATACACCGCAACTCTGCGTTAGGAACAAACTGTCTTCACTCTGTGTTAGGAACACACTGTTTTCATTCTGATCTAGGAACACACTGTCTTCACTCTGCGTTAGGAACATACTGTCTTTACTCTGCTCTAGGAACACACTGTCTTAACTCTGCATTAGGAACAAACTGTCTTCACTCTGATTTAGGAACACTGTCGTCACTCTCCTCTAGGAACTCACTGTCTTAACTCTGAATTAGGAACACACTGTCTTCACTCTGCTCTAGGAACACACTGGCTTCACTCTGCTCCATGCACATACTTCGCAACTCTGCATTAGGAACGCACTGTATATACTCTGCGTAAAAACACACTGTCTTCATTCTGCTCTACGAACAAACTGTCTTTACTATGCGTTAGGAACACACTGTCTTCACTCTGCTCTAGGAACACGCTGTCTTCACTCTGCTCGATACACATACACCGCAACTCTGCGTTAGGAAAACACTGTCTTCATTATGCGTTAGGAACATACTGTCTTCACTATGCATTAGGAACACACTGTCTTCACTATGCGTTAGGAACACACTGCCTTCACTATGCGTTAGGAACACACTGTCTTCAACTCTGCATTAAGAACACATTGTCTTCACTCTGCATTAGGAACACACTGTCTTCACTCTGATTTAGGAACACTGTCATCACTCTGCTCTAGGAACTCACTGTCTTCACTCTGAATTAGGAACACACTGTCTTCACTCTGCTCCATGCACATACATCGCAACTCAGCGTTAGAAACGCACTGTCTTCACTCTGAGTTAAGAACACACTGTCTTCATTCTTCTCTACGAACACACTGTTTTTACTCTGCCTTAGGAACACATTGTCTTCACTATGCGTTAGGAACACACTGTTTTCACTATGTGTTAGGAACACACTGTCTTCACTCTGCATTAGGAACACACTCTCTTCACTCTGTTCCATGCACTTACACCGCAACTCTATGTTAGGAACACACTGTCTTCACTCTGTGTTAGGAACACACTGTCTTCATTCTGCTCTAGGAACACACTGTCTTCACTCTGCGTTAGGAACATACTGTCTTTACTCTGCTCTAGGTACACACTGTCTTCACTCTGCATTAGGAACACACTGTCTTCACTCTGCATTAGGAACACACTGTCTTCACACTGATTTAGGAACACTGTCGTCACTCTCCTCTAGGAACTCACTGTCTTAACACTGAATTAGGAACACACTGTCTTCACTGCACTAGGAACACAGTGTCTTCACTCTGCTCCATGCACATACTTCGCAACTCTGTATTAGGAACGCACTGTATTTACTCTGCGTTAAAAACACACTGTCTTCATTCTACTTTAGGAACACACCCTCTTCACTCTGCATTAGGAACACACTGTCTTCACTCTGCTCTAGAAACACATGTCTTCACTCTGCTCCATGCACATACACCACAAATCTGCGTTAGGAACAAACTGTCTTCACTCTGCATTAGGAACACACTGTCTTCACTCTGCTCTAGGAACACACTGTCTTCACTCTGCTCCAGCACATACTTCGCAACTCTGCGTTAGGAACGCACTGTCTTCACTCTGCGTTAAGAACACACTGTCTTCATTCTGCTCTATGAACACACTGTTTTTACTCTGCGTTAGGAACACACTGTCTTCACTCTGCTCTAGAAACACACTGTCTTCACTCTGCTCCATGCACATACACCACAACTCTGCGTTAGGGACACACTGTCTTCACTCTACATTAGGAACACACTGTCTTCACTCTGCATTAGGAACACACTGTCTTCACTCTGCATTAGGAACACACTGTCTTCATTATGCGTTAGGAACACACTGCCTTCACTATGCGTTAGGAACACACTGTCTTCACTCTGCGTTAGGAACACACTGTCTTCACTCTGCGTTAGGAACAAACTGTCTTCACTCTTCTCTAGGAACACACTGTCTTCACACTGCTCCTTGCAAATACAGCGCAACTCTGCGTTAGGAACACACTGTCTTCACTCTGCGTTAGGAACATACTGTTTTCACTCTGCTTTAGTAACACACTCTCTTCACTCTGCTTCATGCACATACACCACAACTCTGCGTTAGGAACACAATGTCTTCACTCTGCATTAGGAACACACTGTCTTCATTCTGCTCTAGGAACACACTGTCTTCACTGTGCGTTAGGAACATACTGTCTTTACTCTGCTCTAGGAACACACTGTCTTAACTCTGCATTAGGAACACACTGTCTTCACTCTGCATTAGGAACACACTGTCTTCACTCTGATTTAGCAACACTGTCGTCACTCTCCTCTAGGAACTGACTGTCTTAACTCTGAATTAGGAACACACTGTCTTCACTGCTCTAGGAACACACTGTCTTCACTCTGCTCCATGCACATACTTTGCAACTCTGCATTAGGAACGCAATGTATTTACTCTGCGTTAAAAACACACTGTCTTCATTCTGCTCTACGAACACAATGTCTTCACTATGCGTTAGGAACACACTGTCTTCACTCTGCTCTAGGAACACGCTGTCTTCACTCTGCTCGTTTCACATACACCGCAACTCTGCGTTAGGTAAACACTATGCGTTAGGAACATACTGTCTTCACTATGCGTTAGGAACACACTGTCTTCACTATGCGTTAGGAACACACTGCCTTCACTATGCGTTAGGAACACACTGTCTTCACTCTGCATTAGGAACACACTGTCTTCACTCTGCGTTAGGAACACACTGTCTTCACTCTGCTCCTTGCACATACACAGCAACTCTGCGTTAGGAACACACTGTCTTCACTCTGCATTAGGAACATACTGTCTTCCCTCTACTTTAGGAACACACTCCCTTCACTCTGCTTCATGCACATACAACACAACTCTGCGTTAGGAACACACTGTCTTCACTCTGCATTAGGAACACACTGTCTTCACTCTGCATAGGAACACACTGTCTTCACTCTGCTCTAGGAACACACTGTCTTCACTCTGCTCCATGCACATACTTCGCAACTCTGCCTTAGGAACACACTGTCTTCACTCTGCGTTAAGAACACACTGTCTTCATTCTGCTCTATGAACACACGGTCTTCACTCTGCATTAGGAACACACTGTCTTCACTCTGCTCTAGAAACACACTGTCTTCATTCTGCTCCATGCACATACACCACAACTCTGCGTTAGGGACACACTGTCTTCACTCTACATTAGGAACACACTGTCTTCACTCTGCATTAGGAACACACTGTCTTCACTCTGCATTAGGAACAAACTGTCTTCACTATGCGTTAGGAACACAATGCCTTCACTATGCCATAGGAACACACGGTCTTCACTCTGCGTTAGGAACACACTGTCTTCACTCTGCGTTAGGAACAAACTGTCTTCACTCTGCTCTAGGAACACACTGTCTTCACATTGCTCCTTGCAAATACAGCGCAACTCTGCATTGGGAACACACTGTCTTCACTCTGCGTTAGGAACATACTGTCTTCACTCTGCTTTAGGAACACACTGTCTTCACTCTGCTCCATGCACATACACCACAACTCTGCGTTAGGGACACACTGTCTTCACTCTGTATTAGGAACACACTGTCTTCACTCTGCATTAGGAACACACTGTCTTAACTCTGCATTAGGAACACACTGTCTTCACTCTGCATTAGGAACACACTGTCTTCACTCTGATTTAGGAACACTGTCTTCACTCTGCTCTAGGAACTCACTGTCTTCACTCTGAATTAGGAACACACTGTCTTCACTCTTCTCTAGAAACACACTGTCTTCACTCTGCTCCATGCACATATTTCGCAACTCTGCGTAAGGAACGCACTGTCTTTACTCTGCATTAAAAACACACTGTCTTCATTCTGCTCTACGAACACAATGTCTTCACTATGCGTTAGGAACACACTGTCTTCACTCTGCTCTAGGAACACGCTGTCTTCACTCTGCTCGATGCACATACACCGCAACTCTGCGTTAGGAAAACACTGTCTTCACTCTGTGTTAGGAACACTCTGTCTTCATTCTGCTCTAGGAACACACTATCTTCACTCTGCGTTAGGAACATACTGTCTTTACTCTGCTCTAGCAACACACTGTCTTCAACTCTGCATTGGGAACACAATGTCTTCACTCAGCGTTAGGAAAAAACTGTCTACACTCTGCTCTAGGAACACACTGTCTTCACTCTGCTCCTTGCACATACACAGCAACTCTGCGTTAGGAACACACTGTCTTCACTCTACGTTAGGAATATACTGTCTTCCCTCTACTTTAGGAACACACTCTCTTCACTCTGCTTCATGCACATACACCACAACTCTGCGTTAGGAACACACTGTCTTCACTCTGCATTAGGAACACACTGTCTTCACTCTGCATTAGGAACACACTGTCTTCACTCTGCATTAGGAACACACTGTCTTCACTATGCATTAGGAACATACTGTCTTTCCTCTACTTTAGGAACACACTCCCTTCACTCTGCTTCATGCACATACAACACAACTCTGCGTTAGGAACACACTGTCTTCACTCTGCATTAGGAACACACTGTCTTCACTCTGCATTAGGAACACACTGTCTTCACTCTGCTCTAGGAACACACTGTCTTCACTCTGCTCCATGCACATACTTCGCAACTCTGCCTTAGGAACGCACTGTCTTCACTCTGCGTTAAGAACACACTGTCTTCATTCTGCTCTATGAACACACGGTCTTCACTCTGCATTAGGAACACACTGTCTTCACTCTGCTCTAGAAACACACTGTCTTCACTCTGCTCCATGCACATACACCACAACTCTGCGTTAGGGACACACTGTCTTCACTCTACATTAGGAACACACTGTCTTCACTCTGCATTAGGAACACACTGTCTTCACTCTGCATTAGGAACACACTGTCTTCACTCTGATCCAGGAACACACTGTCTTCACTCTGCTCCATGCACATACTTCGCAACTCTGCGTTAGGAACACACTGTCTTCACTCTGCATTAAGAACACACTGTCTTCATTCTGCTCTATGAACACACTGTCTTTACTCTGCGTTAGGAACACATTGTCTTCACTCTTCTCTAGGAACACACTGTCTTCACTCTGCTTCATGCACATACACCACAACTCTGCGTTAGGGACACACTGTCTTCATCTACATTAGGAACACACTGTCTTCACTCTGCATTAGGAACACACTGTCTTCACTCTGCTCTAGGAACACACTGTCTTCACTCTGCTCCTTGCACATACACAGCAACAGTGCGTTAGGAACACACTGTCTTCACTCTACGTTAGGAACATACTGTCTTCCCTCTACTTTAGGAACACACTCTCTTCACTCTGCTTCATGCACATACACCACAACTCTGTTTTAGGAACACACTGTCTGCGTTAGGAACATACTGTCTTTACTCTGCTCTAGGAACACACTGTCTTAACTCTGCATTAGGAACACACTGTCTTCACTCTGCATTAGGAACACACTGTCTTCACTCTGATTTAGGAACACTGTCATCACTCTGCTCTAGGCACTCACTGTCTTCACTCTGAATTAGGAACACACTGTCTTCACTCTGCTCTAGAAACACACTGTCTTCACTCTGCTCCATGCACATACATCGCAACTCTGCGTTAGGAACGCACTGTCTTCACTCTGAGTTAAAAACACACTGTCTTCATTCTGCTCTACGAACACACTGTTTTTACTCTGCATAATAAAAACATTGTCTTCACTATGCGTTAGGAACACACTGTTTTCACTATGCGTTAGGAACACACTGTCTTCACTCGGCATTAGGAACACACTGTCTTCACTCTGCTCTAGGAACACACTGTCTTCACTCTGCTCCATGCACATACACCGCAACTCTGCGTTAGGAACACACTGTCTTCACTCTGTGTTAGGAACACACTGTTTTCATTCTGCTCTAGGAACACACTGTCTTCACTCTGCGTTAGGAACATACTGTCTTTACTCTGCTCTAGGAACACACTGTCTTAACTCTGCATTAGGAACACACTGTCTTTACTCTGATTTAGGAACACTGTCGTCACTCTCCTCTAGGAACTCACTGTCTTAACTCTGAATTAGGAACACACTGTCTTCACTCTGCTCTAGGAACACACTGGCTTCACTCTGCTCCATGCACATATTTCGCAACTCTGCATTAGGAACGCACTGTATTTACTCTGCGTAAAAACACACTGTCTTCATTCTGCTCTACGAACAAACTGTCTTTACTATGCGTTAGGAACACACTGTCTTCACTCTGCTCTAGGAACACGCTGTCTTCACTCTGCTCGATACACATACACCGCAACTCTGCGTTAGGAAAACACTGTCTTCATTATGCGTTAGGAACATACTGTCTTCACTATGCATTAGGAACACACTGTCTTCACTATGCGTTAGGAACACACTGCCTTCACTATGCGTTAGGAACACACTGTCTTCAACTCTGCATTAAGAACACATTGTCTTCACTCTGCATTAGGAACACACTGTCTTCACTCTGATTTAGGAACACTGTCATCACTCTGCTCTAGGAACTCACTGTCTTCACTCTGAATTAGGAACACAGTGTCTTCACTCTGCTCTAGGAACACACTGTCTTCACACTGCTCCATGCACATACATCGCAACTCTGCGTTAGAAACGCACTGTCGTCACTCTGAGTTAAGAACACACTGTCTTCATTCTGCTCTACGAACACACTGTTTTTACTCTGCCTTAGGAACACATTGTCTTCACTATGCGTTAGGAACACACTGTTTTCACTATGTGTTAGGAACACACTGTCTTCACTCTGCGTTAGGAACACACTCTCTTCACTCTGCTCCATGCACTTACACCGCAACTCTGTGTTAGGAACACACTGTCTTCACTCTGCTCTAGAAACACACTGTCTTCATTCTGCTCCATGCACATACACCACAACTCTGCGTTAGGGACACACTGTCTTCAATCTACATTAGGAACACACTGTCTTCACTCTGCATTAGGAACACACTGTCTTCACTCTGCATTAGGAACAAACTGTCTTCACTATGCGTTAGGAACACAATGCCTTCACTATGCCATAGGAACACACGGTCTTCACTCTGCGTTAGGAACACACTGTCTTCACTCTGCGTTAGGAACAAACTGTCTTCACTCTGCTCTAGGAACACACTGTCTTCACACTGCTCCTTGCAAATACAGCGCAACTCTGCATTGGGAACACACTGTCTTCACTCTGCGTTAGGAACATACTGTCTTCACTCTGCTTTAGGAACACACTGTCTTCACTCTGCTCCATGCACATACACCACAACTCTGCGTTAGGGACACACTGTCTTCACTCTGTATTAGGAACACACTGTCTTCACTCTGCATTAGGAACACACTGTCTTAACTCTGCATTAGGAACACACTGTCTTCACTCTGCATTAGGAACACACTGTCTTCACTCTGATTTAGGAACACTGTCTTCACTCTGCTCTAGGAACTCACTGTCTTCACTCTGAATTAGGAACACACTGTCTTCACTCTTCTCTAGAAACACACTGTCTTCACTCTGCTCCATGCACATATTTCGCAACTCTGCGTAAGGAACGCACTGTCTTTACTCTGCATTAAAAACACACTGTCTTCATTCTGCTCTACGAACACAATGTCTTCACTATGCGTTAGGAACACACTGTCTTCACTCTGCTCTAGGAACACGCTGTCTTCACTCTGCTCGATGCACATACACCGCAACTCTGCGTTAGGAAAACACTGTCTTCACTCTGTGTTAGGAACACTCTGTCTTCATTCTGCTCTAGGAACACACTATCTTCACTCTGCGTTAGGAACATACTGTCTTTACTCTGCTCTAGCAACACACTGTCTTCAACTCTGCATTGGGAACACAATGTCTTCACTCAGCGTTAGGAAAAAACTGTCTACACTCTGCTCTAGGAACACACTGTCTTCACTCTGCTCCTTGCACATACACAGCAACTCTGCGTTAGGAACACACTGTCTTCACTCTACGTTAGGAATATACTGTCTTCCCTCTACTTTAGGAACACACTCTCTTCACTCTGCTTCATGCACATACACCACAACTCTGCGTTAGGAACACACTGTCTTCACTCTGCATTAGGAACACACTGTCTTCACTCTGCATTAGGAACACACTGTCTTCACTCTGCATTAGGAACACACTGTCTTCACTATGCATTAGGAACATACTGTCTTTCCTCTACTTTAGGAACACACTCCCTTCACTCTGCTTCATGCACATACAACACAACTCTGCGTTAGGAACACACTGTCTTCACTCTGCATTGGGAACACACTGTCTTCACTCTGCATTAGGAACACACTGTCTTCACTCTGCTCTAGGAACACACTGTCTTCACTCTGCTCCATGCACATACTTCGCAACTCTGCCTTAGGAACGCACTGTCTTCACTCTGCGTTAAGAACACACTGTCTTCATTCTGCTCTATGAACACACGGTCTTCACTCTGCATTAGGAACACACTGTCTTCACTCTGCTCTAGAAACACACTGTCTTCACTCTGCTCCATGCACATACACCACAACTCTGCGTTAGGGACACACTGTCTTCACTCTACATTAGGAACACACTGTCTTCACTCTGCATTAGGAACACACTGTCTTCACTCTGCATTAGGAACACACTGTCTTCACTCTGATCTAGGAACACACTGTCTTCACTCTGCTCCATGCACATACTTCGCAACTCTGCGTTAGGAACACACTGTCTTCACTCTGCATTAAGAACACACTGTCTTCATTCTGCTCTATGAACACACTGTCTTTACTCTGCGTTAGGAACACATTGTCTTCACTCTTCTCTAGGAACACACTGTCTTCACTCTGCTTCATGCACATACACCACAACTCTGCGTTAGGGACACACTGTCTTCACTCTACATTAGGAACACACTGTCTTCACTCTGCATTAGGAACACACTGTCTTCACTCTGCTCTAGGAACACACTGTCTTCACTCTGCTCCTTGCACATACACAGCAACAGTGCGTTAGGAACACACTGTCTTCACTCTACGTTAGGAACATACTGTCTTCCCTCTACTTTAGGAACACACTCTCTTCACTCTGCTTCATGCACATACACCACAACTCTGTTTTAGGAACACACTGTCTGCGTTAGGAACATACTGTCTTTACTCTGCTCTAGGAACACACTGTCTTAACTCTGCATTAGGAACACACTGTCTTCACTCTGCATTAGGAACACACTGTCTTCACTCTGATTTAGGAACACTGTCATCACTCTGCTCTAGGCACTCACTGTCTTCTCTCTGAATTAGGAACACACTGTCTTCACTCTGCTCTAGAAACACACTGTCTTCACTCTGCTCCATGCACATACATCGCAACTCTGCGTTAGGAACGCACTGTCTTCACTCTGAGTTAAAAACACACTGTCTTCATTCTGCTCTACGAACACACTGTTTTTACTCTGCATAATAAAAACATTGTATTCACTATGCGTTAGGAACACACTGTTTTCACTATGCGTTAGGAACACACTGTCTTCACTCGGCATTAGGAACACACTGTCTTCACTCTGCTCTAGGAACACACTGTCTTCACTCTGCTCCATGCACATACACCGCAACTCTGCGTTAGGAACACACTGTCTTCACTCTGTGTTAGGAACACACTGTTTTCATTCTGCTCTAGGAACACACTGTCTTCACTCTGCGTTAGGAACATACTGTCTTTACTCTGCTCTAGGAACACACTGTCTTAACTCTGCATTAGGAACACACTGTCTTTACTCTGATTTAGGAACACTGTCGTCACTCTCCTCTAGGAACTCACTGTCTTAACTCTGAATTAGGAACACACTGTCTTCACTCTGCTCTAGGAACACACTGGCTTCACTCTGCTCCATGCACATATTTCGCAACTCTGCATTAGGAACGCACTGTATTTACTCTGCGTAAAAACACACTGTCTTCATTCTGCTCTACGAACAAACTGTCTTTACTATGCGTTAGGAACACACTGTCTTCACTCTGCTCTAGGAACACGCTGTCTTCACTCTGCTCGATACACATACACCGCAACTCTGCGTTAGGAAAACACTGTCTTCATTATGCGTTAGGAACATACTGTCTTCACTATGCATTAGGAACACACTGTCTTCACTATGCGTTAGGAACACACTGCCTTCACTATGCGTTAGGAACACACTGTCTTCAACTCTGCATTAAGAACACATTGTCTTCACTCTGCATTAGGAACACACTGTCTTCACTCTGATTTAGGAACACTGTCATCACTCTGCTCTAGGAACTCACTGTCTTCACTCTGAATTAGGAACACAGTGTCTACACTCTGCTCTAGGAACACACTGTCTTCACACTGCTCCATGCACATACATCGCAACTCTGCGTTAGAAACGCACTGTCGTCACTCTGAGTTAAGAACACACTGTCTTCATTCTGCTCTACGAACACACTGTTTTTACTCTGCCTTAGGAACACATTGTCTTCACTATGCGTTAGGAACACACTGTTTTCACTATGTGTTAGGAACACACTGTCTTCACTCTGCGTTAGGAACACACTCTCTTCACTCTGCTCCATGCACTTACACCGCAACTCTGTGTTAGGAACACACTGTCTTCACTCTGCTCTAGAAACACACTGTCTTCATTCTGCTCCATGCACATACACCACAACTCTGCGTTAGGGACACACTGTCTTCACTCTACATTAGGAACACACTGTCTTCACTCTGCATTAGGAACACACTGTCTTCACTCTGCATTAGGAACAAACTGTCTTCACTATGCGTTAGGAACACAATGCCTTCACTATGCCATAGGAACACACGGTCTTCACTCTGCGTTAGGAACACACTGTCTTCACTCTGCGTTAGGAACAAACTGTCTTCACTCTGCTCTAGGAACACACTGTCTTCACACTGCTCCTTGCAAATACAGCGCAACTCTGCATTGGGAACACACTGTCTTCACTCTGCGTTAGGAACATACTGTCTTCACTCTGCTTTAGGAACACACTGTCTTCACTCTGCTCCATGCACATACACCACAACTCTGCGTTAGGGACACACTGTCTTCACTCTGTATTAGGAACACACTGTCTTCACTCTGCATTAGGAACACACTGTCTTAACTCTGCATTAGGAACACACTGTCTTCACTCTGCATTAGGAACACACTGTCTTCACTCTGATTTAGGAACACTGTCTTCACTCTGCTCTAGGAACTCACTGTCTTCACTCTGAATTAGGAACACACTGTCTTCACTCTTCTCTAGAAACACACTGTCTTCACTCTGCTCCATGCACATATTTCGCAACTCTGCGTAAGGAACGCACTGTCTTTACTCTGCATTAAAAACACACTGTCTTCATTCTGCTCTACGAACACAATGTCTTCACTATGCGTTAGGAACACACTGTCTTCACTCTGCTCTAGGAACACGCTGTCTTCACTCTGCTCGATGCACATACACCGCAACTCTGCGTTAGGAAAACACTGTCTTCACTCTGTGTTAGGAACACTCTGTCTTCATTCTGCTCTAGGAACACACTATCTTCACTCTGCGTTAGGAACATACTGTCTTTACTCTGCTCTAGCAACACACTGTCTTCAACTCTGCATTGGGAACACAATGTCTTCACTCAGCGTTAGGAAAAAACTGTCTACACTCTGCTCTAGGAACACACTGTCTTCACTCTGCTCCTTGCACATACACAGCAACTCTGTGTTAGGAACACACTGTCTTCACTCTACGTTAGGAATATACTGTCTTCCCTCTACTTTAGGAACACACTCTCTTCACTCTGCTTCATGCACATACACCACAACTCTGCGTTAGGAACACACTGTCTTCACTCTGCATTAGGAACACACTGTCTTCACTCTGCATTAGGAACACACTGTCTTCACTCTGCATTAGGAACACACTGTCTTCACTATGCATTAGGAACATACTTTCTTTCCTCTACTTTAGGAACACACTCCCTTCACTCTGCTTCATGCACATACAACACAACTCTGCGTTAGGAACACACTGTCTTCACTCTGCATTAGGAACACACTGTCTTCACTCTGCATTAGGAACACACTGTCTTCACTCTGCTCTAGGAACACACTGTCTTCACTCTGCTCCATGCACATACTTCGCAACTCTGCCTTAGGAACGCACTGTCTTCACTCTGCGTTAAGAACACACTGTCTTCATTCTGCTCTATGAACACACGGTCTTCACTCTGCATTAGGAACACACTGTCTTCACTCTGCTCTAGAAACACACTGTCTTCACTCTGCTCCATGCACATACACCACAACTCTGCGTTAGGGACACACTGTCTTCACTCTACATTAGGAACACACTGTCTTCACTCTGCATTAGGAACACACTGTCTTCACTCTGCATTAGGAACACACTGTCTTCACTCTGATCTAGGAACACACTGTCTTCACTCTGCTCCATGCACATACTTCGCAACTCTGCGTTAGGAACACACTGTCTTCACTCTGCATTAAGAACACACTGTCTTCATTCTGCTCTATGAACACACTGTCTTTACTCTGCGTTAGGAACACATTGTCTTCACTCTTCTCTGGGAACACACTGTCTTCACTCTGCTTCATGCACATACACCACAACTCTGCGTTAGGGACACACTGTCTTCACTCTACATTAGGAACACACTGTCTTCACTCTGCATTAGGAACACACTGTCTTCACTCTGCTCTAGGAACACACTGTCTTCACTCTGCTCCTTGCACATACACAGCAACAGTGCGTTAGGAACACACTGTCTTCACTCTACGTTAGGAACATACTGTCTTCCCTCTACTTTAGGAACACACTCTCTTCACTCTGCTTCATGCACATACACCACAACTCTGTTTTAGGAACACACTGTCTGCGTTAGGAACATACTGTCTTTACTCTGCTCTAGGAACACACTGTCTTAACTCTGCATTAGGAACACACTGTCTTCACTCTGCATTAGGAACACACTGTCTTCACTCTGATTTAGGAACACTGTCATCACTCTGCTCTAGGCACTCACTGTCTTCACTCTGAATTAGGAACACACTGTCTTCACTCTGCTCTAGAAACACACTGTCTTCACTCTGCTCCATGCACATACATCGCAACTCTGCGTTAGGAACGCACTGTCTTCACTCTGAGTTAAAAACACACTGTCTTCATTCTGCTCTACGAACACACTGTTTTTACTCTGCATAATAAAAACATTGTCTTCACTATGCGTTAGGAACACACTGTTTTCACTATGCGTTAGGAACACACTGTCTTCACTCGGCATTAGGAACACACTGTCTTCACTCTGCTCTAGGAACACACTGTCTTCACTCTGCTCCATGCACATACACCGCAACTCTGCGTTAGGAACACACTGTCTTCACTCTCTGTTAGGAACACACTGTTTTCATTCTGCTCTAGGAACACACTGTCTTCACTCTGCGTTAGGAACATACTGTCTTTACTCTGCTCTAGGAACACACTGTCTTAACTCTGCATTAGGAACACACTGTCTTTACTCTGATTTAGGAACACTGTCGTCACTCTCCTCTAGGAACTCACTGTCTTAACTCTGAATTAGGAACACACTGTCTTCACTCTGCTCTAGGAACACACTGGCTTCACTCTGCTCCATGCACATATTTCGCAACTCTGCATTAGGAACGCACTGTATTTACTCTGCGTAAAAACACACTGTCTTCATTCTGCTCTACGAACAAACTGTCTTTACTATGCGTTAGGAACACACTGTCTTCACTCTGCTCTAGGAACACGCTGTCTTCACTCTGCTCGATACACATACACCGCAACTCTGCGTTAGGAAAACACTGTCTTCATTATGCGTTAGGAACATACTGTCTTCACTATGCATTAGGAACACACTGTCTTCACTATGCGTTAGGAACACACTGCCTTCACTATGCGTTAGGAACACACTGTCTTCAACTCTGCATTAAGAACACATTGTCTTCACTCTGCATTAGGAACACACTGTCTTCACTCTGATTTAGGAACACTGTCATCACTCTGCTCTAGGAACTCACTGTCTTCACTCTGAATTAGGAACACACTGTCTTCACTCTGCTCTAGGAACACACTGTCTTCACACTGCTCCATGCACATACATCGCAACTCTGCGTTAGAAACGCACTGTCGTCACTCTGAGTTAAGAACACACTGTCTTCATTCTGCTCTACGAACACACTGTTTTTACTCTGCCTTAGGAACACATTGTCTTCACTAAGCGTTAGGAACACACTGTTTTCACTATGTGTTAGGAACACACTGTCTTCACTCTGCGTTAGGAACACACTCTCTTCACTCTGCTCCATGCACTTACACCGCAACTCTGTGTTAGGAACACACTGTCTTCACTCTGTGTTAGGAACACACTGTCTTCATTCTGCTCTAGGAACACACTGTCTTCACTCTGCGTTAGGAACATACTGTCTTTACTCTGCTCTAGGTACACACTGTCTTCACTCTGCATTAGGAACACACTGTCTTCACTCTGCATTAGGAACACACTGTCTTCACACTAATTTAGGAACACTGTCGTCACTCTCCTCTAGGAACTCACTGTCTTAACACTGAATTAGGAACACACTGTCTTCACTGCACTAGGAACACAGTGTCTTCACTCTGCTCCATGCACATACTTCGCAACTCTGTATTAGGAACGTACTGTATTTACTCTGCGTTAAAAACACACTGTCTTCATTCTACTTTAGGAACACACCCTCTTCACTCTGCATTAGGAACACACTGTCTTCACTCTGCTCTAGAAACACACTGTCTTCACTCTGCTCCATGCACATACACCGCAACTCTGCGTTAGGAACACACTGTCTTCACTCTGCATTAGGAACACACTGTCTTCACTCTGCTCTAGGAACACACTGTCTTCACTCTGCTCCAGCACATACTTCGCAACTCTGCGTTAGGTACACACTGTCTTCACTCTGCGTTAAGAACACACTGTCTTCATTCTGCTCTATGAACATACTGTTTTTACTCTGCGTTAGGAACACACTGTCTTCACTCTGCTCTAGAAACACACTGTCTTCACTCTGCTCCATGCACATACAGCGCAACTCTGCGTTAGGAACACACTGTATTCACTCTGCGTTAGGAACATACTGTCTTCACTCTGCTTTAGGAACACACTGTCTTCACTCTGCTCCATGCACATACACCACAACTCTGAGTTAGGGACACACTGTCTTCACTCTGCATTAGAAACACACTGTCTTCACTCTGCATGAGGAACACACTGTCTTCACTATGCGTTAGGAACACACTGCCTTCACTATGCGTTAGAAACACACTCTCTTCACTCTGCGTTAGGAACACACTGATTTCACTCTGCGTTAGGAACAAACTGTCTTCACTCTGCTCTAGGAACACACTGTCTTCACATTGCTCCTTGCAAATACATCGCAACTCTGCGTTAGGAACACACTGTCTTCACTCTGCGTTAGGAACATACTGTCTTCACTCTGCTCTAGGAACACGCTGTCTTCACTCTGCTCCATGCACATACACCACAACTCTGCGTTAGGTACACACTGTCTTCAATCTACATTAGGAACACACTGTCTTCCCTCTGCATTAGGAACACACTGTCTTCACTCTGCATTAGGAACACACTGTCCTCACTATGCGTTAGGAACACACTGCCTTCACTATGCGTTAGTAACACACTGTCTTCACTCTGCGTTAGGAACACACTGTCATCACTCTGCTCTAGGAACTCACTGTCTTCAGTCTGAATTAGGAACACACTGTCTTAACTCTGCTTAGGAACACACTGTCTTCACTCTGCATTAGGAACACACTGTCTTCACTCTGATTTAGGAACACTGTCGTTACTCTCCT
Organism: Microtus pennsylvanicus; assembly: GCF_037038515.1. Classification (NCBI taxonomy): domain Eukaryota; kingdom Metazoa; phylum Chordata; class Mammalia; order Rodentia; family Cricetidae; genus Microtus; species Microtus pennsylvanicus. Next base: position 75,600,401 of record NC_134592.1, on the reverse strand, counting down.
CTAGGAACTCACTGTCTTAACTTTGAATTAGGAACACACTGTCTTCACTGCTCTAGGAACACACTGTCTTCACTCTGCTCAATGCACATACTTCGCACCTCTTCATTAGGAACGCACTGTATTTACTCTGCGTTAAAAACACACTGTCTTCATTCTGCTCTACGAACACACTGTCTTCAGTATGCGTTAGGAACACACTGTCTTCACTCTGCTCTAGGAACACGCTGTCTTCACTCTGCTCGATGCACATACACCGCAACTCTGCGTTAGGAAAACACTGTCTTCACTCTGCGTTAGGAACATACTGTCTTCACTATGCGTTAGGAACACACTGTCTTCACTATGCGTTAGGAACACACTGCCTTCACTCTGCGTTAGGAACACACTGTCTTCACTCTGTATTAGGAACAGACTGTCTTCACTCTGCTCTAGTAACACACTGTCTTCACTCTGCTCCATGCACATACTTCGCAACTCTGCGTTAAGAACGCACTGTCTTCACTCTGCTTTAAGAACACACTGTCTTAATTCTGCTCTATGAACACACTGTCTTCACTCTGCATTAGGAACACACTGTCTTCACTCTGATTTAGGAACACTGTCATCACTCTGCTCTAGGAACTCACTGTCTTCACTCTGAATTAGGAACACACTGTCTTCACTCTGCTCTAGGAACACACTGTCTTCCCTCTGCCCCATGCACATACATCGCAACTCTGCGTTAGGAACGCACTGTCTTCACTCTGCGTTAAGAACACAATGTCTTCATTCTGCTCTATGAACACACTGTCTTCACTGCATTAGGAACACACTGTCTTCACTCTGCTCTAGAAACACACTGTCTTCACTCTGCTCCATGCACATACACCACAACTCTGCGTTAGGGACACACTGTCTTCACTCTACATTAGGAACACACTGTCTTCACTCTGCATTAGGAACACACTGTCTTCACTCTGCATTAGGAACACACTGTCTTCACTATGCGTTAGGAACACAATGCCTTCACTATGCCATAGGAACTTACTGTCTTCACTCTGCGTTAGGAACACACTGTCTTCACACTGCTCCTTGCAAATACAGCGCAACTCTGCGTTAGGAACACACTGTCTTCACTCTGCTTTAGGAACATACTGTCTTCACTCTGCTCTAGGAACACGCTGTCTTCACTCTGCTCCATGCACATACACCACAACTCTGCGTTAGGTACACACTGTCTTCAATCTACATTAGGAACACACTGTCTTCCCTCTGCATTAGGAACACACTGTCTTCACTCTGCATTAGGAAAACACTGTCCTCACTATGCGTTAGGAACACACTGCCTTCACTATGCGTTAGTAACACACTGTTTTCACTCTACGTTAGGAATAAACTATCTTCACTCTGCTCCAGGAAAACACTGTCTTCACACTGCTCCTTGCAAATACAGCGCAACTCTGCGTTAGGAACACACTGTCTTCACTCTGCGTTAGGAACATACTGTGTTCACTCTGCTTTAGTAACACACACTCTTCACTCTGCTTCATGCACATACACCACAACTCTGCGTTAGGAACACACTGTCTTCACTCTGCATTAGGAACACACTGTCTTCATTCTGCTCTGGGAACACACTGTCTTCACTCTGCGTTAGGAACATACTGTCTTTACTCTGCTCTAGGAACACACTGTCTTCACTCTGCTTAGGAACACACTGTCTTCACTCTGCATTAGGAACACACTGTCTTCACTCTGATTTAGGAACACTGTCGTCACTCTCCTCTAGGAACTCACTGTCTTAACTTTGAATTAGGAACACACTGTCTTCACTGCACTAGGAACACACTGTCTTCACTCTGCTCCATGCACATACTTCGCAACTCTGCATTAGGAACGCACTGTATTTACTCTGCGTTAAAAACACACTGTCTTCATTCTGCTCTACGAACACACTGTCTTCAGTATGCGTTAGGAACACACTGTCTTCACTCTGCTCTAGGAACACGCTGTCTTCACTCTGCTCGATGCACATACACCGCAACTCTGCTTTAGGAATACACTGTCTTCACTATGGGTTAGGAACATACTGTCTTCACTATGCGTTAGGAACACACTGTCTTCACTATGCGTTAGGAACACACTGCCTTCACTATGCGTTAGGAACACACTGTCTTCACTCTGCATTAGGAACACACTGTCTTCACTCTGCTCTAGGAACACACTTTCTTCACTCTGCTCCATGCACATACTTCGCAACTCTGCGTTAAGAACGCACTGTCTTCACTCTGCGTTAAGAAAACACTGTCTTCATTCTGCTCTATGAACACACTGACTTCACTCTGCATTAGGAACACACTGTCTTCACTCTGCTCCATGCACATACACCACAACTCTGCGTTAGGGACACACTGTCTTCACTCTACATTAGGAACACACTGTCTTCACTCTGCATTAGGAACACACTGTCTTCACTATGCGTTAGGAACAATATGCCTTCACTATGCCATAGGAACACACTGTCTTCACTCTGCGTTAGGAACACACTGTCTTCACTCTGCATTAGGAACACACTGTCTTAACTCTGCTCCATGCACATACACCACAACTCTGCCTTAGGGACACACTGTTTCACTCTGCATTAGGAACACACTGTCTTCACTCTGCATTAGGAACACACTGTCTTAACTCTGCTCCATGCACATACACCACAACTCTGCCTTAGGGACACACTGTCTTCACTCTGCATTAGGAACACACTGTCTTCACTCTGCATTAGGAACACACTGTCTTCACTCTGCATTAGGAACACACTGTCTTGACTATGCGTTAGGAACACACTGCATTTACTATGCGTTAGGAACACACTGTCTTCACTCTGCGTTAGGAACACACTGTCTTCACTCTGCGTTAGGAACAAACTGTCTTCACTCTGCTCTAGGAAGACACTGTCTTCACACTGCACCTTGCAAATACAGCGCAACTCTGCGTTAGGAACACATTGTCTTCACTCTGCGATAGGAACATACTGTCTTCACTCTACTTTAGTAACACACTCTCTTTACTCTGCTTCATGCACATACACCACAACTCTGCGTTAGGAACACACTGTCTTCACTCTGCATTAGGAACACAATGCCTTCACTATGCCATAGGAACTCACTGTCTTCACTCTGCGTTAGGAACACACTGTCTTCACACTGCTCCTTGCAAATACAGCGCAACTCTGCGTTAGGAACACACTGTCTTCACTCTGCTTTAGGAACATACTGTCTTCACTCTGCTCTAGGAACACGCTGTCTTCACTCTGCTCCATGCACATACACCACAACTCTGCGTTAGGTACACACTGTCTTCAATCTACATTAGGAACACACTGTCTTCCCTCTGCATTAGGAACACACTGTCCTCACTATGCGTTAGGAACACACTGCCTTCACTATGCGTTAGTAACACACTGTCTTCCCTCTGCGTTAGGAACAAACTATCTTCACTCTGCTCCAGGAAAACACTGTCTTCACACTGCTCCTTGCAAATACAGCGCAACTCTGCCTTAGGAACACACTGTCTTCACTCTGCGTTAGGAACATACTGTCTTCACTCTGCTTTAGTAACACACACTCTTCACTCTGCTTCATGCACATACACCACAACTCTGCGTTAGGAACACACTGTCTTCACTCTGCATTAGGAACACACTGTCTTCATTCTGCTCTGGGAACACACTGTCTTCACTCTGCGTTAGGAACATACTGTCTTTACTCTGCTCTAGGAACACACTGTCTTCACTCTGCTTAGGAGCACACTGTCTTCACTCTGCATTAAGAACACACTGTCTTCACTCTGATTTAGGAACACTGTCGTCACTCTCCTCTAGGAACTCACTGTCTTAACTTTGAATTTGGAACACACTGTCTTCACTGCTCTAGGAACACACTGTCTTCACTCTGCTCCATGCACATACTTCGCAACTCTGCATTAGGAACGCACTGTATTTACTCTGCGTTAAAAACACACTGTCTTCATTCTGCTCTACGAACACACTGTCTTCAGTATGCGTTAGGAACACACTGTCTTCACTCTGCTCTAGGAACACGCTGTCTTCACTCTGCTCGATGCACATACACCGCAACTCTGCGTTAGGAATACACTGTCTTCACTATGGGTTAGGAACATACTGTCTTCACTATGCGTTAGGAACACACTGTCTTCACTATGCGTTAGGAACACACTGCCTTCACTATGCGTTAGGAACACCCTGTCTTCACTCTGCATTAGGAACACACTGTCTTCACTCTGCTCTAGGAACACACTGTCTTCACTCTGCTCCATGCACATACTTCGCAACTCTGCGTTAAGAACGCACAGTCTTCACTCTGCGTTAAGAACACACTGTCTTCATTCTGCTCTATGAACACACTGTCTTCACTCTGCATTAGGAACACACTGTCTTCACTCTGCTCCATGCACATACACCACAACTCTGCGTTAGGGACACACTGTCTTCACTCTACATTAGGAACACACTGTCTTCACTCTGCATTAGGAACACACTGTCTTCACTATGCGTTAGGAACAATATGCCTTCACTATGCCATAGGAACACACTGTCTTCACTCTGCGTTAGGAACACACTGTCTTCACTCTGCATTAGGAACACACTGTCTTAACTCTGCTCCATGCACATACACCAAAACTCTGCCTTAGGGACACACTGTCTTCACTCTGCATTAGGAACACACTGTCTTCACTCTGCATTAGGAACACACTGTCTTAACTCTGCTCCATGCACATACACCACAACTCTGCCTTAGGGACACACTGTCTTCACTCTGCATTAGGAACACACTGTCTTCACTCTGCATTAGGAACACACTGTCTTCACTCTGCATTAGGAACACACTGTCTTCACTATGCGTTAGGAACACAGTGCATTTACTATGCGTTAGGAACACACTGTCTTCACTCTGCGTTAGGAACACACTGTCTTCACTCTGCGTTAGGAACAAACTGTCTTCACTCTGCTCTAGGAACACACTGTCTTCACACAGCACCTTGCAAATACAGCGCAACTCTGCGTTAGGAACACATTGTCTTCACTCTGCATTAGGAACATACTGTCTTCACTCTACTTTAGTAACACACTCTCTTTACTCTGCTTCATGCACATACACCACAACTCTGCGTTAGGAACACACTGTCTTCACTCTGCATTAGGAACACACTGTCTTCACTCTCTGTTAGGAACACACTGTCTTCATTCTGCATTAGGAACACACTGTCTTCACTCTGCTCTAGGAACACACTGTCTTCACTCTGCTCCATGCACATACACCACAACTCTGCGTTAGGAAGACACTGTCTTCACTCTGCGTTAGGAACATACTGTCTTCACTCTGCTTTAGGAACACACTGTCTTAACTCTGCTCCATGCACATACACCACAACTCTGCGTTAGGGACACACCGTCTTCACTCTGCATTAGTAACCTACTGTCTTTACTCTGCTCTAGGAACACACTGTCTTAACTCTGCATTAGGAACACACTGTCTTCACTCTGCATTAGGAACACACTGTCTTCACTCTGATTTAGGAACACTGTCATCACTCTGCTCTAGAAACTCACTGTCTTCACTCTGAATTAGGAACACACTGTCTTCACTCTGCTCTAGGAACACACTGTCTTCACTCTGCCCCATGCACATACATCGCAACTCTGCGTTAGGAACGCACTGTCTTCACTCTGCTTAGGAACACACTGTCTTCACTGTGCATTAGGAACACACTGTCTTCACTCTGATTTAGGAACACTGTCGTCACTCTCCTCTAGGAACTCACTGTCTTAACTTTGAATTAGGAACACACTGTCTTCACTGCTCTAGGAACACACTGTCTTCACTCTGCTCCATGCACATACTTCGCAACTCTGCATTAGGAACGCACTGTCTTCACTCTGCGTTAAGAACACAATGTCTTCATTCTGCTCTATGAACACACTGTCTTCACTCTGCATTAGGAACACACTGTCTTCACTCTGCTCTAGAAACACACTGTCTTCACTCTGCTCCATGCACATACACCACAACTCTGCGTTAGGGACACACTGTCTTCACTCTACATTAGGAACACACTGTCTTCACTCTGCATTAGGAACACACTGTCTTCACTCTGCATTAGGAACACACTGTCTTCACTATGCGTTAGGAACACAATGCCTTCCCTATGCCATAGGAACTCACTGTCTTCACTCTGCGTTAGGAACACACTGTCTTCACACTGCTCCTTGCAAATACAGCGCAACTCTGCGTTAGGAACACACTGTCTTCACTCTGCGTTAGGAACATACTGTCTTCACTCTGCTCTAGGAACACGCTGTCTTCACTCTGCTCCATGCACATACACCACAACTCTGCGTTAGGTACACACTGTCTTCAATCTACATTAGGAACACACTGTCTTCCCTCTGCATTAGGAACACACTGTCTTCACTCTGCATTAGGAACACACTGTCCTCACTATGCGTTAGGAACACACTGCCTTCACTATGCGTTAGTAACACACTGTCTTCACTCTGCGTTAGGAACACACTGTCTTCACTCTGCGTTAGGAACAAACTATCTTCACTCTGCTCCAAGAAAACACTGTCTTCACACTGCTCCTTGCAAATACAGCGCAACTCTGCGTTAGGAATACACTGTCTTCACTCTGCGTTAGGAACATACTGTCTTCACTCTGCTTTAGTAACACACACTCTTCACTCTGCTTCATGCACATACACCACAACTCTGCGTTAGGAACACACTGTCTTCACTCTGCATTAGGAACAAACTGTCTTCATTCTGCTCTGGGAACACACTGTCTTCACTCTGCGTTAGGAACATAATGTCTTTACTCTGCCCTAGGAACACACTGTCTTCACTCTCCTCTAGGAACACATTGTCTTCACTCTGCATTAGGAACAAACTGTCTTCATTCTGCTCTGGGAACACACTGTCTTCACTCTGCGTTAGGAACATACTGTCTTTACTCTGCCCTAGGAACACACTGTCTTCACTCTCCTCTAGGAACACATTGTCTTCACTCTGCGTTAGGAACACACTGTCTTCACTCTGCTCTAGGAACACACTGTCTTCACTCTGCTTAGGAACACACTGTTTTCACCCTGCTCTAGGAAGACTCTGTCTTCACTCTGTTCTAGGAACACAATGTCTTCACTCTGCGCTAGGAACACACTGTCTTCACTCTGCGCTAGGAACACACCGTCTTCACTCTGCTCTACGATCACACTGCCTTCACTCTGCGTTAGGAACACACTGTCTTCACTCTGCTCCATGGGTATACACTGCAAATCTGCCTTAGGAACACACTGTCTTCACTCTCCTCTAGGAACACACCTTCTTTACTCTGCGTTAGGAACACACTGTCTTCACTCTCCTCTGGGAACATACTGTCTTCACTCTGTGCTAGGGACACACTGTCTTCACTCTGCTCTAGGAACACATTGCTTTCACTCTGATTTAAGAACACACTGTCTTCACTCTGTTCTAGGAACACACTGTCTTCAGTCTGCATTAGGAACACACTGTCTTCACTCTACATTATGAACACACTGTCTTCACTCTGCATTAGGAACACACTGTCTTCACTCTGCATTAGGAACACACTGTCTTCACTATGCGTTAGTAACACACTGCATTCACTATGCGTTAGGAACACACTGTCTTCACTCTGTATTAGGAACACACTGTCTTCACTCTGCGTTAGGAACACACTGTCTTCACTCTGCGTTAGGAAAAAACGGTCTTCACTCTGCTCTAGGAACACACTGTCTTCACTCTACGTTAGGAACATACTGTCTTCCCTCTACTTTAGGAACACACTCTCTTCACTCTGCTTCATGCACATACACAACAACTCTGCGTTAGGGACACACTGTCTTAACTCTGCATTAGGAACACACTGTCTTCACACTGCATTCGGAATACACTGTCTTCACTCTGCATTAGGAACACACTGTCTTCACTCTGCTCTAGGAACACAGTCTTAACTCTGCTCCATGCACATACACCACAACTCTGCGTTAGGGACACACCGTCTTCACTCTGCATTAGTAACCTACTGTCTTTACTCTGCTCTAGGAACACACTGTCTTAACTCTGCATTAGGAACACACTGTCTTCACTCTGCATTAGGAACACACTGTCTTCACTCTGATTTAGGAACACTGTCATCACTCTGCTCTAGAAACTCACTGTCTTCACTCTGAATTAGGAACACACTGTCTTCACTCTGCTCTAGGAACACACTATCTTCACTCTGCCCCATGCACATACATCGCAACTCTGCGTTAGGAACGCACTGTCTTCACTCTGCTTAGGAACACACTGTCTTCACTCTGCATTAGGAACACACTGTCTTCACTCTGATTTAGGAACACTGTCGTCACTCTCCTCTAGGAACTCACTGTCTTAACTTTGAATTAGGAACACACTGTCTTCACTGCTCTAGGAACCCACTGTCTTCACTCTGCTCCATGCACATACTTCGCAACTCTGCATTAGGAACGCACTGTCTTCACTCTGCGTTAAGAACACAATGTCTTCATTCTGCTCTATGAACACACTGTCTTCACTCTGCATTAGGAACACACTGTCTTCACTCTGCTCTAGAAACACACTGTCTTCACTCTGCTCCATGCACATACACCACAACTCTGCGTTAGGGACACACTGTCTTCACTCTGCTCTAGGAACACACTGTCTTCACTCTGCATTAGGAACACACTGTCTTCACTCTGCATTAGGAACACACTGTCTTCACTATGCGTTAGGAACACAATGCCTTCCCTATGCCATAGGAACTCACTGTCTTCACTCTGCGTTAGGAACACACTGTCTTCACACTGCTCCTTGCAAATACAGCGCAACTCTGCGTTAGGAACACACTGTCTTCACTCTGCGTTAGGAACATACTGTCTTCACTCTGCTCTAGGAACACGCTGTCTTCACTCTGCTCCATGCAAATACACCACAACTCTGCGTTAGGTACACACTGTCTTCACTCTGCTCTAGGAACACACTGTCCTCACTATGCGTTAGGAACACACTGCCTTCACTATGCGTTCGTAACACACTGTCTTCACTCTGCGTTCGGAACACACTGTCTTCACTCTGCGTTAGGAACAAACTATCTTCACTCTGCTCCAAGAAAACACTGTCTTCACACTGCTCCTTGCAAATACAGCGCAACTCTGCGTTAGGAACACACTGTCTTCACTCTGCGTTAGGAACATACTGTCTTTACTCTGCCCTAGGAACACACTGTCTTCACTCTGCTTCATGCACATACACCACAACTCTGCGTTAGGAACACAGTGTCTTCACTCTGCATTAGGAACAAACTGTCTTCATTCTGCTCTGGGAACACACTGTCTTCACTCTGCGTTAGGAACATACTGTCTTTACTCTGCCCTAGGAACACACTGTCTTCACTCTCCTCTAGGAACACATTGTCTTCACTCTGCGTTAGGAACACACTGTCTTCACTCTGCTCTAGGAACACACTGTCTTCACTCTGCTTAGGAACACACTGTTTTCACCCTGCTCTAGGAAGACTCTGTCTTCACTCTGTTCTAGGAACACAATGTCTTCACTCTGCGCTAGGAACACACTGTCTTCACTCTGCGCTAGGAACACACTGTCTTCACTCTGCTCTACGATCACACTGCCTTCACTCTGCGTTAGGAACACACTGTCTTCACTCTGCTCCATGGGTATACACTGCAAATCTGCCTTAGGAACACACTGTCTTCACTCTCCTCTAGGAATACACTGTCTTCACTCTGTGTTAGTAACACACTGTCTTCACTCTCCTCTAGGAACACACCTTCTTTACTCTGCGTTAGGAACACACTGTCTTCACTCTCCTCTGGGAACATACTGTCTTCACTCTGTGCTAGGGACACACTGTCTTCACTCTGCTCTAGGAACACATTGCTTTCACTCTGATTTAAGAACACACTGTCTTCACTCTGTTCTAGGAACACACTGTCTTCAGTCTGCATTAGGAACACACTGTCTTCACTCTACATTATGAACACACTGTCTTCACTCTGCATTAGGAACACACTGTCTTCACTCTGCATTAGGAACACACTGTCTTCACTATGCGTTAGGAACACACTGCATTCACTATGCGTTAGGAACACACTGTCTTCACTCTGTATTAGGAACACACTGTCTTCACTCTGCGTTAGGAACACTGTCTTCACTCTGCGTTAGGAAAAAACGGTCTTCACTCTGCTCTAGGAATACACTGTCTTCACTCTACGTTAGGAACATACTGTCTTCCCTCTACTTTAGGAACACACTCTCTTCACTCTGCTTCATGCACATACACCACAACTCTGCGTTAGGGACACACTGTCTTAACTCTGCATTAGGAACACACTGTCTTCACACTGCATTCGGAATACACTGTCTTCACTCTGCATTAGGAACACACTGTCTTCACTCTGCTCTAGGAACACAGTCTTCACTCTACTCCATGCACATACACCACAACTCTACGTTAGGAACACACTGTCTTCACTCTATGTTAGGCACAGTCTGTCTTCATTCTGCTCTAGGAACACACTATCTTCACTATGCGTTAGGAACATACTGTCTTTGCTCTAGGAACACACTGTCTTAACTCTGCATTAGGAACACACTGTCTTCACTCTCCTCTAGGAACACACTGTCTTTACTCTGCGTTAGGAACACACTGTTTTCACTCTCCTCTGGGAACATACTGTCTTCACTCTGTGCTAGGGACACACTGTCTTCACTCTGCTCTAGGAACACATTGCTTTCACTCTGATTTAAGAACACACTGTCTTCACTCTGTTCTAGGAACACACTGTCTTCAGTCTGCATTAGGAACACACTGTCTTCACTCTACATTATGAACACACTGTCTTCACTCTGCATTAGAAAACACTGTCTTCACTCTGCATTAGGAACACACTGTCTTCACTATGCGTTAGGAACACACTGCATTCACTATGCGTTAGGAACACACTGTCTTCACTCTGCATTAGGAACACACTGTCTTCACTCTGCGTTAGGAACACACTGTCTTCACTCTGCGTTAGGAAAAAACGGTCTTCACTCTGCTCTAGGAACACACTGTCTTCACTCTACGTTAGGAACATACTGTCTTCCCTCTACTTTAGGAACACACCCTCTTCACTCTGCTTCATGCACATACACCACAACTCTGCGTTAGGGACACACTGTCTTAACTCTGCATTAGGAACACACTGTCTTCACACTGCATTCGGAACACACTGTCTTCACTCTGCATTAGGAACACACTGTCTTCACTCTGCTCTAGGAACACAGTCTTCACTCTACTCCATGCACATACACCACAACTCTACGTTAGGAACACACTGTCTTCACTCTATGTTAGGAACAGTCTGTCTTCATTCTGCTCTAGGAACACACTATCTTCACTATGCGTTAGGAACATACTGTCTTTGCTCTAGGAACACAATGTCTTAACTCTGCATTAGGAACACACTGTCTTCACTTTGCATTAGGAACACACTGTCTTCACTCTGATTTAGGAACACTGTTATCACTCTGCTCTAGGAACTCACTGTCTTCACTCTGAATTAGGAACACACTGTCTTCACTCTGCTCTAGGAACACACTGTCTTCACTCTGCTCCATGCACATACATCGCAACTCTGCGTTAGGAACGCACTGTGTTCACTCTGAGTTAAGAACACACTGTCTTCATTCTGCTCTACGAACACACTGTTTTTACTCTGCGTTAGGAACACATTTTCTTCACTATGCGTTAGGAACACACTGTTTTCACTATGCGTTAGGAACACACTGTCTTCACTCTGCATTAGGAACACACTGTCTTCACTCTGCTCTAGGAACACACTGTCTTCACTCTGCTCCGTGCACATACACCGCAACTCTGCGTTAGGAACACACTGTCTTCACTCTGTGTTAGAAACACACTGTCTTCATTCTGCTCTAGGAACACACTGTCTTCACTATGCGTTAGGAACACACTGTCTTCACTCTGCTCCAGGAACACGCTGTCTTCACTCTGCTCGATGCACATACACCGCAACTCTGCGTTAGGAAAACACTGTCTTCACTCTGTGTTAGGAACACTGTCATCACTCTGCTCTAGGAACTCACTGTCTTAACTCTGAATTAGGAACACACTGTCTTCACTCTGCTTAGGAACACACTGTTTTCACCCTGCTCTAGGAAGACTCTGTCTTCACTCTGTTCTAGGAACACAATGTCTTCACTCTGCGCTAGGAACACACTGTCTTCACTCTGCGCTAGGAACACACTGTCTTCACTCTGCTCTACGATCACACTGTCTTCACTCTGCGTTAGGAACACACTGTCTTCACTCTGCTCCATGGGTATACACTGCAAATCTGCCTTAGGAACACACTGTCTTCACTCTCCTCTAGGAATACACTGTCTTCACTCTGTGTTAGGAACACACTGTCTTCACTCTCCTCTAGGAACACACTGTCTTTACTCTGCGTTAGGAACACACTGTCTTCACTTTCCTCTGGGAACATACTGTCTTCACTCTGTGCTAGGGACACACTGTCTTCACTCTGCTCTAGGAACACATTGCTTTCACTCTGATTTAAGAACACACTGTCTTCACTCTGTTCTAGGAACACACTGTCTACAGTCTGCATTAGGAACACACTGTCTTCACTCTACATTATGAACACACTGTCTTCACTCTGCATTAGGAACACACTGTCTTCACTCTGCATTAGGAACACACTGTCTTCAATATGCGTTAGGAACACACTGCATTCACTATGCGTTAGGAACACATTGTCTTCACTCTGTATTAGGAACACACTGTCTTCACTCTGCGTTAGGAACACACTGTCTTCACTCTGCGTTAGGAAAAAAACGGTCTTCACTCTGCCCTAGGAACACACTGTCTTCACTCTACGTTAGGAACATACTGTCTTCCCTCTACTTTAGGAACACACTCTCTTCACTCTGCTTCATGCACATACACCACAACTCTGCGTTAGGGACACACTGTCTTAACTCTGCATTAGGAACACACTGTCTTCACACTGCATTCGGAACACACTGTCTTCACTCTGCATTAGGAACACACTGTCTTCACTCTGCTCTAGGAACACAGTCTTCACTCTACTCCATGCACATACACCACAACTCTACGTTAGGAACACACTGTCTTCACTCTATGTTAGGCACAGTCTGTCTTCATTCTGCTCTAGGAACACACTATCTTCACTATGCGTTAGGAACATACTTTCTTTGCTCTAGGAACACACTGTCTTAACTCTGCATTAGGAACACACTGTCTTCACTCTGCATTAGGAACACACTGTCTTCACTCTGATTTAGGAACACTGTTATCACTCTGCTCTAGGAACTCATTGTCTTCACTCTAAATTAGGAGCACACTGTCTTCACTCTGCTCTAGGAACACACTGTCTTCACTCTGCATTAGGAACACACAGTCTTCACTCTGCTCTAGGAACACACTGACTTATTCTGCATTAGGAAGACACTGTCTTTACTCTGCCCAAGGAACACACTGTCTTCACTCTCCTCTAGGAACACATTGTCTTCACTCTGCGTTAGGAACACACTGTCTTCCCTCTGCTCTAGGAACACACTGTCTTCACTCTGCTTAGGAACACACTGTTTTCACCCTGCTCTAGGAAGACTCTGTCTTCACTCTGTTCTAGGAACACAATGTCTTCACTCTGCGCTAGGAACACACTGTCTTCACTCTGCGCTAGGAACACACTGTCTTCACTCTGCTCTACGATCACACTGTCTTCACTCTGCGTTAGGAACACACTGTCTTCACTCTGATCCATGGGTATACACTGCAAATCTGCCTTAGGAACACACTGTCTTCACTCTCCTCTAGGAATACACTGTCTTCACTCTGTGTTAGGAACACACTGTCTTCACTCTCCTCTAGGAACACACTGTCTTTACTCTGCGTTAGGAACACACTGTCTTCACTTTCCTCTGGGAACATACTGTCTTCACTCTGTGCTAGGGACACACTGTCTTCACTCTGCTCTAGGAACACATTGCTTTCACTCTGATTTAAGAACACACTGTCTTCACTCTGTTCTAGGAACACACTGTCTTCAGTCTGCATTAGGAACACACTGTCTTCACTCTACATTATGAACACACTGTCTTCACTCTGCATTAGGAACACACTGTCTTCACTCTGCATTAGGAACACACTGTCTTCACTATGCGTTAGGAACACACTGCATTCACTATGCGTTAGGAACACACTGTCTTCACTCTGTATTAGGAACACACTATCTTCACTCTGCGTTAGGAACACACTGTCTTCACTCTGCGTTAGGAAAAAACGGTCTTCACTCTGCTCTAGGAACACACTGTCTTCACTCTACGTTAGGAACATACTGTCTTCCCTCTACTTTAGGAACACACTCTCTTCACTCTGCTTCATGCACATACACCACAACTCTGCGTTAGGGACACACTGTCTTAACTCTGCATTAGGAACACACTGTCTTCACACTGCATTCGGAACACACTGTCTTCACTCTGCATTAGGAACACACTGTCTTCACTCTGCTCTAGGAACACAGTCTTCACTCTACTCCATGCACATACACCACAACTCTACGTTAGGAACACACTGTCTTCACTCTATGTTAGGCACAGTCTGTCTTCACTCTGCTCTAGGAACACACTATCTTCACTATGCGTTAGGAACATACTGTCTTTGCTCTAGGAACACACTGTCTTAACTCTGCATTAGGAACACACTGTCTTCACTCTGCATTAGGAACACACTGTCTTCACTCTGATTTAGGAACACTGTTATCACTCTGCTCTAGGAACTCATTGTCTTCACTCTGAATTAGGAACACACTGTCTTCACTCTGCTCTAGGAACACACTGTCTTCACTCTGCTCCATGCACATACATCGCAACTCTGCGTTAGGAACGCACTGTGTTCACTCTGAGTTAAGAACACACTGTCTTCATTCTGCTCTACGAACACACTGTTTTTACTCTGCGTTAGGAACACATTTTCTTCACTATGCGTTAGGAACACACTGTTTTCACTATGCGTTAGGAACACACTGTCTTCACTCTGCATTAGGAACACACTGTCTTCACTGTGCTCTAGGAACACACTGTCTTCACTCTGCTCCGTGCACATACACCGCAACTCTGCGTTAGGGACACACTGTCTTCACTCTGCATTAGGAACACACTGTCTTCACTCTGCTCTAGGAACACACTGTCTTCACTCTGCTCCTTGCACATACACAGCAACTCTGCGTTAGGAACACACTGTCTTCACTCTGCTCCTTGCACATACACAGCAACTCTACTTTAGGAACACACTCTCTTCACTCTGCTTCATGCACATACACCACAACTCTGCGTAAGGAACACACTATCTTCACTCTGAATTAGGAACACACTGTCTTCACTCTGTTCTAGGAACACACTGCCTTCACTCTGATCTAAGAACACAGTGTCTTCACTCTGTTCTAGGAACACACTGTCTTCAGTCTGCATTAGGAACACACTGTCTTCACTCTACATTATGAACACACTGTCTTCACTCTGTTCTAGGAACACACTCTCTTTACTCTAAGTTAGGAACACACTGTCTTCACTGTGCTCTAGGAACACACTGTCTTCACCCTGCTCTAGGAACACACTGTCTTCACTCTGCTCTAGGAACACACTGTGTTCACTCTGCTCTAGGAACACACTGTCTTCACTCTGCATTAGGCACACACAGTCTTCACCCTGCTCTAGGAACACACTGTCTTCACTCTGCTTAGGGACACTCTGTCTTCACTCTGCTCTAGGAACACACTGTCTTTATTCTGCGCTAGGAACAAACTGTCTTCACTCTGCTCTAGAAACACACTGTCTTCACTCTGCTCTAGGAACACACTGTCTTCACTCTGCTCTAGAAACACACTGCCTTCACTCTACTCTAGGAACACACTGTCTTCACTCTGCTCTACGATCACAATGTCTTCACTCTGCGTTAGGAACACACTGTCTGCACTCTGTTCCATGGGCATACACTACAACTCTGCGTTAGGAACACACTGTCTTCACTCTGCTATAGGAACACACTGTCTTCACTCTGCTCTAAGAAAACACTGTCTTCACTCTGTTCTAGGAACACACTGTCTTGAGTCTGCATTAGGAACACACTGTCTTCAGTCTACATTATGAACACACTGTCTTCACTCTGTTCTAGGAACACACTGTCTTTACTCTACGTTAGGAACACATTGTCTTCACTGTATCTAGGAACACACTGTCTTCACCCTGCTCTAGGAACACACTGTTTTCACTCTGCTCTAGGAACACACTGTCTTCACTCTGCTCTAGGAACACACTGTCTTGACTCTGCATTAGGAAAACACTGTCTTCACTCTGCATTCGGAACACACTGTCTTCACTCTGCATTAGGAACACACTGTCTTCACTCTGCTCTTTGAACACAGTCTTCACTCAGCTCCCTGCACATACACCACAACTCTGCTTTAGGAACACACTGTCTTCACTCTGTGTTAGGAACACTCTGTCTTCATTCTGCCCTAGAAACACACTATCTTCACTATGCGTTAGGAACATACTGTCTTTACTCTGCTCTAGGAACACACTGTCTTAACTCTGCATTAGGAACACACTGTCTTCACTCTGCATTAGGAACACACTGTCTTCACTCTGATTTAGGAACACTGTCATCACTCTGCTCTAGGAACTCACTGTCTTCACTCTGAATTAGGAACACACTGTCTTCACTCTGCTCTAGGAACACACTGTCTTCACTCTGCTCCATGCACATACATCGCAATTCTGTGTTAGGAACGCACTGTGTTCACTCTGAGTTAAGAACTCACTGTCTTCATTCTGCTCTATGAACACACTGTTTTTACTCTGCGTTAGGAACACATTGTCTTCACTATGCGTTAGGAACACACTGTTTTCACTATGCGTTAGGAACACACTGTCTTCACTCTGCATTAGGAACACACTGTCTTCATTCTGCTCTACGAACACACTGTCTTCACTATGCGTTAGGAACACACTGTCTTCACACTGCTCTAGGAACACGCTGTCTTCACTCTGCTCGATGCACATACACCGCAACTCTGCGTTAGGAAAACACTGTCTTCACTATGCGTTAGGAACATACTGTCTTCACTATGCGTTAGGAACACACTGTCTTCACTATGCGTTAGGAACACACTGTCTTCACTATGCGTTAGGAACACAATGCCTTCACTATTCCATAGGAACACACTGTCTTCACTCTGCGTTAGGAACACACTGTCTTCACTCTGTGTTAGGAACAAACTGTCTTCACTCTGCTCTAGGAACACACTTTCTTCACACTGCTCCATGCAAATACAGCGCAACTCTGCGTTAGGAACACACTGTCTTCACTCTGCGTTAGGAACATACTGTCTTCACTCTGCATAGGAACACACTGTCTTCACTCTGCTACATGCACATACACCACAACTCTGCGTTAGGGACACACTGTCTTCACTCTGCTTAGGAACACACTGTCTTCACTCTGCATTAGGAACACACTGTCTTCACTCTGCATTAGGAACACACTGTCTTCACTATGCGTTAGGAACACACTGCATTCACTATGCGTTAGGAACACACTGTCTTCACTCTGCATTAGGAACACACTGTCTTCACTCTGCATTAGGAACACACTGTCTTCACTCTGCTCTAGGAACACAGTCTTCACTCTACTCCATGCACATACACCACAACTCTACGTTAGGAACACACTGTCTTCACTCTATGTTAGGCACAGTCTGTCTTCATTATGCTCTAGGAACACACTATCTTCACTATGCGTTAGGAACATACTGTCTTTGCTCTAGGAACACACTGTCTTAACTCTGCATTAGGAACACACTGTCTTCACTCTGCATTAGGAACACACTGTCTTCACTCTGATTTAGGAACACTGTTATCACTCTGCTCTAGGAACTCACTGTCTTCACTCTGAATTAGAAACACACTGTCTTCACTCTGCTCTAGGAACACACTGTCTTCACTCTGCTCCATGCACATACATCGCAACTCTGCGTTAGGAACGCACTGTGTTCACTCTGAGTTAAGAACACACTGTCTTCATTCTGCTCTGTGAACACACTGTTTTTACTCTGCGTTAGGAACACATTTTCTTCACTATGCGTTAGGAACACACTGTTTTCACTATGCGTTAGGAACACACTGTCTTCACTCTGCATTAGGAACACACTGTCTTCACTCTGCTCTAGGAACACATTGTCTTCACTCTGCTCCGTGCACATACACCGCAACTCTGCGTTAGGAACACACTGTCTTCACTCTGTGTTAGAAACACACTGTCTTCATTCTGCTCTAGGAACACACTGTCTTCACTCTGCGTTAGGAACATACTGTCTTTACTCTTCACTAGGAACACACTGTCTTCACTCTGCTCCATGCACATACTTCGCAACTCTGCGTAAGGTACGCACTGTCTTTACTCTGCATTAAAAACACACTGTCTTCATTCTGCTCTACGAACACACTGTCTTCACTATGCGTTAGGAACACACTGTCTTCACTCTGCTCCAGGAACACGCTGTCTTCACTCTGGTCGATGCACATACACCGCAACTCTGCGTTAGGAAAACACTGTCTTCACTCTGTGTTAGGAACACTGTCATCACTCTGCTCTAGGAACTCACTGTCTTAACTCTGAATTAGGAACACACTGTCTTCACTCTGCTCTAGGAACACACTGTCTTCACTCTGCTCCATGCACATACTTCGCAACTCTGCATTAGGAACGCACTGTCTTTACTCTGCGTTCAAAACACACTGTCTTCATTCTGGTCTACGAACAAACTTTCTTTACTATGCGTTAGGAACACACTGTCTTCACTCTGCTCTAGGAACACGCTGTCTTCACTCTGCTCGATGCACATACACCGCAAATCTGCGTTAGGGACATACTGTCTTCACTCTGCATTAGGAACACACTGTCTTCACTCTGCATTAGGAACACACTGTCTTCACTCTGCATTATGAACACACTGCCTTCACTATGCGTTAGGAACACAGTGCCCTCACTATGCGTTAGGAACACACTGTCTTCACTCTGCATTAGGAACACACTGTCTTCACTCTGCTCAAGGAACACACTGTCTTCACTCTGCTCCATGCACATACTTTGCAACTCTGCGTTAGGGACACACTGTCTTCACTCTGCATTAGGAACACACTGTCTTCACTCTGCTCTAGGAACACACTGTCTTCACTCTGCTCCTTGCACATACACAGCAACTCTGCATTAGGAACACACTGTCTTCACTCTGCTCCTTGCACATACACAGCAACTCTACTTTAGGAACACACTCTCTTCACTCTGCTTCATGCACATACACCACAACTCTGCGTTAGGAACACACTATCTTCACTCTGAATTAGGAACACACTGTCTTCACTCTGTTCTAGGAACACACTGCCTTCACTCTGATCTAAGAACACACTGTCTTCACTCTGTTCTAGGAACACACTGTCTTCAGTCTGCATTAGGAACACACTGTCTTCACTCTACATTATGAACACACTGTCTTCACTCTGTTCTAGGAACACACTCTCTTTACTCTAAGTTAGGAACACACTGTCTTCACTGTGCTCTAGGAACACACTGTCTTCACCCTGCTCTAGGAACACACTGTCTTCACTCTGCTCTAGGAACACACTGTGTTCACTCTGCTCTAGGAACACACTGTCTTCACTCTGCATTAGGCACACACAGTCTTCACCCTGCTCTAGGAACACACTGTCTTCACTCTGCTTAGGGACACTCTGTCTTCACTCTGCTCTAGGAACACACTGTCTTTTCTGCGCTAGGAACAAACTGTCTTCACTCTGCTCTAGAAACACACTGTCTTCACTCTGCTCTAGTTACACACTGTCTTCACTCTGCTCTAGAAACACACTGCCTTCACTCTGCTCTAGGAACACACTGTCTTCACTCTGCTCTACCATCACACTGTCTTCACTCTGCGTTAGGAACACACTGTCTGCACTCTGTTCCATATGCATACACTACAACTCTGCGTTAGGAACACACTGTCTTCACTCTCCTCTAGGAATACACTGTCTTCACTCTATGTTAGGAACACACTGTCTTCACTCTGCTCTAGAAACGCACTGTCTTCACTCTGCTATAGGAACACACTGTCTTCACTCTGCTCTAGGAACACAGTGCCTTCACTCTGTTCTAAGAACACACTGTCTTCACTCTGTTCTAGGAACACACTGTCTTCAGTATGCATTAGGAACACACTGTCTTCACTCTACATTATGAACACACTGTCTTCACTCTGTTCTAGGAACACACTGTCTTTACTCTACGTTAGGAACACATTGTCTTCACTGTGCTCTAGGAACACACTGTCTTCACCCTGCTCTAGGAACACACTGTTTTCACTCTGCTCTAGGAACACACTGTCTTCACTCTGCTCTAGGAACACACTGTCTTGACTCTGAATTAGGAAAACACTGTCTTCACTCTGCTCTTTGAACACAGTCTTCACTCTGCTCCATGCACATACACCACAACTCTGCGTTAGGAACACACTGTCTTCACTCTGTGTTAGGAACACTCTGTCTTCATTCTGCCCTAGGAACACACTATCTTCACTATGCGTTAGGAACATACTGTCTTTACTCTGCTCTAGGAACACACTGCCTTAACTCTGCATTAGGAACACACTGTCTTCAATCTGCATTAGGAACACACTGTCTTGACTCTGATTTAGGAACACTGTCATCACTCTGCTCTAGGAACTCACTGTCTTCACTCTGAATTAGGAACACACTGTCTTCACTCTGCTCTAGGAACACACTGTCTTCACTCTGCTCCATGCACATACATCGCAATTCTGCGTTAGGAACGCACTGTGTTCACTCTGAGTTAAGAACACACTGTCTTCATTCTGCTCTACGAACACACTGTTTTTACTCTGCGTTAGGAACACATTGTCTTCATTCTGCCCTAGGAACACACTATCTTCACTATGCGTTAGGAACATACTGTCTTTATTCTGCTCTAGGAACACACTGTCTTAACTCTGCATTAGGAACACACTGTCTTCACTCTGCATTAGGAACACACTGTCTTCACTCTGCGTTAGGAACATACTGTCTTTATTCTGCTCTAGGAACACACTGTCTTAACTCTATATTAGGAACACACTGTCTTCACTCTGCATTAGGAACACACTGTCTTCACTCTGATTTAGGAACACTGTCGTCACTCTCCTCTAGGAACACACTGTCTTAACTCTGAATTAGGAACACACTGTCTTCACTGCTCTAGGAACACACTGTCTTCACTCTGCTCCATGCACATACTTCGCAACTCTGCATTAGGAACGCACTGTATTTACACTGCGTTAAAAACACACTGTCTTCATTCTGCTCTACGAACACACTGTCTTCACTGTGCGTTAGGAACACACTGTCTTCACACTGCTCTAGGAACATGCTGTCTTCACTCTGTTCGATGCACATACACCGCAACTCTGCGTTAGGAAAACACTGTCTTCACTATGCGTTAGGAACATACTGTCTTCACTATGCCTTAGGAACATACTGTCTTCACTATGCGTTAGGAACACACTGTCCTCACTATGCGTTAGGAACACACTGTCTTCACTATGTGTTAGGAACACAATGCCTTCACTATTCCATAGGAACACACTGTCTTCACTCTGCGTTAGGAACACACTGTCTTCACTCTGCGTTAGGAACAAACTGTCTTCACTCTGCTCTAGGAACACACTGTCTTCACACTGCTCCTTGCAAATACAGCGCAACTCTGCCTTAGGAACACACTGTCTTCACTCTGCGTTAGGAACATACTGTCTTCACTCTGCTTTAGGAACACACTGTCTTCACTCTGCTACATGCACATACACCACAACTCTGCGTTAGGGACACACTGTCTTCACTCTGCATTAGGAACACACTGTCTTCACTCTGCATTAGGAACACACTGTCTTCACTCTGCATTAGGAACACACTGTCTTCACTATGCGTTAGGAACACACTGCATTCACTATGCGTTAGGAACACACTGTCTTCACTCTGCATTAGGAACACACTGTCTTCACTCTGCGTTAGGAACACACTGTCTTCACTCTGCGTTAGGAAAAAACTGTCTTCACTCGGCTCTAGGAACACACTGTCTTCACTCTACGTTAGGAACATACTGTCTTCCCTCTACTTTAGGAACACACTCTCTTCACTCTGCTTCATGCACATACACCACAACTCTGCGTTAGGGACACACTGTCTTCACTCTGCATTAGGAACACACTGTCTTTACTCTGCATTCGGAACACACTGTCTTCACTCTGCATTAGGAACACACTGTCTTCACTCTCCTCTAGGAACACAGTCTTCACTCTGCTCCATGCACATACACCACAACTCTGCGTTAGGAACACACTGTCTTCACTCTGTGTTAGGAACACTCTGTCTTCATTCTGCCCTAGGAACACACTATCTTCACTCTGCGTTAGGAACATACTGTCTTTACTCTGCTCTAGGAACACACTGTCTTAACTCTGCATTAGGAACACACTGTCTTCACTCTGCATTAGGAACTCTCTGTCTTCACTCTGAATTAGGAACACACTGTCTTCACTCTGCTCTAGGAACACACTGTCTTCACTCTGCGCCATGCACATACATCGCAGCTCTGCGTTAGGAACGCACTGTCTTCACTCTGAGTTAAGAACACACTGTCTTCATTCTGCTCTACGAACACACTGTTTTTACTCTGCGTTAGGAACACATTGTCTTCACTATGCGTTAGGAACACACTGTTTTCACTATGCGTTAGGAACACACTGTCTTCACTCTGCATTAGGAACACGCTGTCTTCACTCTGCATTAGGAACACACTGTCTTCACTCTGCTCTAGGAACACACTGTCTTCACTCTGCTCCATGCACATACACCGCAACTCTGCGTTAGGAACACACTGTCTTCACTCTGTGTTAGGAACACACTGTCTTCATTCTGCTCTAGGAACACACTGTCTTCACTCTGCGTTAGGAACATACTGTCTTTACTCTGCTCTAGGAACACACTGTCTTAACTCTGCATTAGGAACACAGTGTCTTCACTCTGCATTAGGAACACACTGTCTTCACTCTGATTTAGGAACACTGTCGTCACTCTCCTCCTGGAACTCACTGTCTTAACTCTGAATTAGGAACACACTGTCTTCACTGCTCTAGGAACACACTGTCTTCACTCTGCTCCATGCACATACTTCGCAACTCTGCATTAGGAACGCACTGTGTTTACTCAGAGTTAAAAACACACTGTCTTCATTCTGCTCTACGAACAACTGTCTTCACTATGCGATAGGAACACACTGTCTTCACTCTGCTCTAGGAACACGCTGTCTTCACTCTGCTCGATGCACATACACCGCAACTCTCCGTTAGGAAAACACTGTCTTCACTATGCGTTAGGAACATACTGTCTTCACTATGTGTTAGGAACACCCTGTCTTCACTATGTGTTAGGAACACACTGCCTTCACTATGCGTTAGGAACACACTGTCTTCACTCTGCGTTAGGAAAAAACTGTCTTCACTCTGCTCTAGGAACACACTGACTTATTCTGCACTGAAACACACTGTCTTTACTCTGCCCTAGGAACACACTGTCTTCACTCTCCTCTAAGAACACATTGTCTTCACTCTGCGTTAGGAACACACCTTCTTCACTCTGCACTAGGAACACATAGCCCTCACTCTGCTTAGGAACACACTGTCTTCACTCTGCTCCAG
This sequence comes from Microtus pennsylvanicus, assembly GCF_037038515.1. Classification (NCBI taxonomy): domain Eukaryota; kingdom Metazoa; phylum Chordata; class Mammalia; order Rodentia; family Cricetidae; genus Microtus; species Microtus pennsylvanicus. The sequence continues at coordinate 75,576,472 of NC_134592.1, read as the reverse complement.
GAAGACACTGTCTTCACTCTGCTCTAGGATCACACTGTCTTCAATCTGCACTAGGAACACACTGTCTTCACTCTGCTCTAGAAACACACTGTCTTCACTCTGCTCTAAGAACACACTGTCTTCACTCTGCTCTAGGAACACACTGCCTTCACTCTGTTCTAAGAACACACTGTCTTCACTCAGTTCTAGGAACACACTGTCTTCAGTCTGCATTAGGGTCACACTGTCTTCACTCTACATTATGAACACACTGTCTTCACTCTGTTCTAGGAACACATTGTCTTTACTCTACGTTAGGAACACATTGTCTTCACTGTGCTCTAGGAACACACTGTCTTCACCCTGCTCTAGGAACACACTGTTTTCACTCTGCTCTAGGAACACACTGTCTTCACTCTGCTCCAGGAACACACTGTCTTGACTCTGCATTAGGAACATACTCTCTTCACTCTGCTCTAGGAACACACTGTCTTCACTCTGCATTAGGAATACACAGTCTTCACTCTGCTCTAGGAACACACTGTCTTCACTCTGCTTAGGAACACACTGTCTCACTCTGCTCTACGATAACACTGTCTTCACTCTGCGTTAGGAACACACTGTCTTCACTCTGCTCTAGGAACACACTGTCTTCACTCTGCTTAGGAACACACTGTCTCACTCTGCTGTACGATAACACTGTCTTCACTCTGCGTTAGGAACACACTGTCTTCACTCTGCTCCATGGGTATACACTGCAATTCTGCCTTAGGAACACACTGTCTTCACTCTCCTCTAAGAATACACTGTCTTCAATCTGTGTTAGGCACACACTGTCTTCACTCTCCTCTAGGAACACACTGTCTTCACTCTGCCTTAGGAACACACTGGCTTCAATCTCCTCTGGGAACATACTGTCTTCACTCTGTGCTAGGGACACACTGTCATCACTCTGCTCTAGGAACACATTGCTTTCACTCTGATTTAAGAACACACTGTCTTCACTCTGTTCTAGGAACACACTGTCTTCAGTCTGCATTAGGAACACACTGTCTTCACTCTACATTATGAACACACTGTCTTCACTCTGTTCTAGGAACACACTGTCTTTACTCTACGTTTGGAACACACTGTCTTCACTGTGCTCTAGGAACACACTGTCTTCACCCTGCTCTAGGAACACACTGTCTTCACTCTGCTCTAGGAGCACACTGTCTTCACTCTGCTCTAGGAACACACTGACTTATTCTGCATTAGGAAGACACTGTCTTTGCTCTGCCCTAGGAACACATTGTCTTCACTCTCCTCTAGGAACACATTGTCTTCACTGTGCGTTAGGAACACACCTTCTTCACTCTATTCTAGGAAAACACTGTCTTCACTCTGCTTAGGAACACACTGTCTTCACTCTGCGCTAGAAACACATTGTCTTCACTCTGCTCTAGAAACACACTGTCTTCAGTCTGCATTAGGAACACACTGTCTTCACTCTACATTATGAACACACTGTCTTCACTCTGTTCTAGGAACACACTGTCTTTTCTCTACGTTAGGAACACACTGTCTTCACTCTGCTCTAGGAACACACTGTCTTCACTCTGCTCTACGATCACACTGTCTTCACTCTGCATATGGAACACACTGTCTTCACCCTGCTCTAGGAACACACTGTCTTCACTCTCCTCTAGGAACACACTGTCTTCACTCTGCTCTAAGAACACACTGTCTTCACTCTGCTCTAGGAACATACTGTCTTCACTCTGCTTTAGGAACACACTGGCTTCACTCTGCTCTAGGAATACCCTGTCTTAACTCTGCTTTAGGAACACACTGTCTTCACTCTGCTTTAGGAACAGACTGTCTTCACTCTGCATGAGGAACACACTGTGTTCACTGTGCTTTAGAAACACACTTTCTTCACTCTGCTCCTGGAAGACACTGTCTTTACTCTGCTCTAGGAACACACTGTCTTTAATCTGCACTAAGAACAAACAGGCTTCACTCTGCTCTAAAAACACACTTTCTTCACTCTGCACCTGGAACACACTGTCTTCACTCTGCTCTAGGAACACACTGTCTGCACTCTGCATCAGGAACACACTGTCTTCACTCTGCTCTAGGAACACACTGTCTTCACTCTGAATTAGGAACACACTGTCTTCACACTGCAGTAGGAACACACTGTCTGCACCCTGCATCAGGAACACACTGACTTCACTCTGCGCTAGGAACACAGTCTTCACTCTGCGCTAAGAACACACTGACTTCACTCTGCGCTAGGAACACTGTCTTCACTCTGCTCTAGGAGCACACTGTCTTCACTCTTCTCTAGGAACATCTGACTTATTCTGCATTAGGAAGACACTGTCTTTGCTCTGCCCTAGGAACACACTGTCTTCACTCTCCTCTAGGAACACATTGTCTTCACTCTGCGATAGGAACACACCTTCTTCACTCTGATCTAGGAACACACTGTCTTCACTCTGCTTAGGAACACACTGTCTTCACTCTGCGCTAGGAACACACTGTCTTCACTGTGCTCTAGAAACACACTGTCTTCAGTCTGCATTAGGAACACACTGTCTTCACTATACATTATGAACACACTGTCTTCACTCTGTTCTAGGAACACATTGTCTTTACTCTACGTTAGGAACACACTGTCATCACTCTGCTCTAGGAACACACTGTCTTCACTCTATCTACGATCACTCTGTCTTCACTCTGCATATGGAACACACTGTCTTCACCCTGCTCTAGGAACACACTGTCTTCACTCTGCTCTAGGAACACACTGTCTTCACTCTGCTCTAGGAACACACTGTCTACACTCTGCATTAGGAACACACAGTCTTCACTCTGCTCTAGGAACACACTGACTTATTCTGCATTAGGAACACACTGTCTTTATTCTGCCCTAGGAACACACTGTGTTCACTCTCCTCTAGGAACACATTGTCTTCACTCTGCGTTAGGAACACACCTTCTTCACTCTGCTCTAGGAACACACTGTCTTCACTCTGCTTAGGAACACACTGTCTTCACTATGCTCTAGGAAGACACTGTCTTCACTCTGCTCTAGGAACACACTGTCTTCACTCTGCGCTAGGAACACAATGTCTTCACTTGCTCTAGAAACACACTGTCTTCACTCTTCTCTAGGAACACACTGTCTTCACTCTACTCTAGGAACACACTGTCTTCACTCTGCTCTACAATCACACTGTCTTCACTCTGCGTTAGGAACACACTGTCTTCACTCTGCTCCATGCGCATACACTGCAACTCTGAATTTGGAACACACTGTCTTCACTCTCCTCTAGGAACACACTGTCTTCACTCTCCTCTAGGAACACACTGTCTTCACTCTGCTTAGGAACATACTGTCTTAACTCTACTTTAGGAACACACTGTCTTCACTCTGCTTTAGGAACAGACTGTCTTCACTCTGCATGAGGAACACACTGTGTTCAATGTGCTTTAGAAACACACTTCCTTCACAGTGCTCCTGGACACACTGACTTCACTCTGCTCTAGGAACACACTCTCTTTACTCTACTTCGGGACACTCTGTCTTCACTCTGCTCTAGGAACACACTGTCTTTACTCTGCGCTAAGAACAAAGTGTCTTCACTCTGCTCTAGAAACACATTTCTTCACTATGCTCCTCGAACACACTGTCTTCACTCTGCTCTAGGAACACACTGTCTGCACTCTGCATCAGGAACACACTGTCTTCACTCTGCTCTAGGAACACACTGTCTTCACTCTGAGTTAGGAACACACTGTCTTCACACTGCATTAGGAACACACTGTCTGCACTCTGCATCAGGAACACACTGTCTTCACTCTGTGCTAGGAACACAGTCTTCACTCTGCTCTAGACACACACTGCCTTCACTCTGCTCTAGGAACACACTGTCTTCACTCTGCTCTACGATCACACTGTCTTCACTCTGCTTTAGAACACACTGTCTTCACTCTGTTCCATGGGCATACACTGCAACTCTGCGTTAGGAACATACTGTCTTCACTCTCCTCTGGGAATACACTGTCTTCATTCTGTGTTAGGAACACACTATCTTCACTCTGCTCTAGTAACACACTGTCTTCACTCTGCTATAGGAACACACAGTCTTCACTCTGCTCTAGGAACACAAGGTCTTCACTCCGCATTAGGAACACACTGTCTTCACTCTGCTTAAGGAACAGACTGTCTTCACTCTGCATGAGGAACACACTGTCTTCACTGTGCTTTAGAAACACACTTTTTTAACTCTTCTCTAGGAACACACTGTCTTCACTCTGCTGTAGGAACACACTGTCTGCACTCTGCATCAGGAACACACTGTCTTCACTCTGCTCTAGGAACACACTGTCTTCACTCTGAATTAGGAACACACTGTCTTCACACTGCAGTAGGAACACACTGTCTGCACCCTGCATCAGGAACACACTGACTTCACTCTGCGCTAGAAACATAGTCTTCACTCTGCGCTAAGAACACACTGTCTTCACTCTGCTCTAGAAACACACTGTCTTCACTCTGCTCCATGGGTATACACTGCAAATCTGCCTTAGGAACACACTGTCTTCACTCTCCTCTAGGAATAGACTGTCTTCACTCTGTGTTAGGAACACACTGTCTTCACTCTCCTCTAGGAACACACTGTCTTCACTCTGCGTTAGGAACACACTGTCTTCACTCTCCTCTGGGAAAATACTGTCTTCACTCTGTGCTAGGGACACACTGTCTTCACTCTGCTCTAGGAACACATTGCTTTCACTCTGATTTAAGAACACACTGTCTTCACTCTGTTCTAGGAACACACTGTCTTCAGTCTGCATTAGGAACACACTGTCTTCACTCTACATTATGAACACACTGTCTTCACTCTGTTCTAGGAACACACTGTCTTTACTCTACGTTTGGAACACACTGTCTTCACTGTGCTCTAGGAACACACTGTCTTCACCCTGCTCTAGGAACACACTGTCTTCACTCTGCTCTAGGAGCACACTGTCTTCACTCTTCTCTAGGAACAACTGACTTATTCTGCATTAGGAAGACACTGTCTTTGCTCTGCCCTAGGAACACACTGTCTTCACTCTCCTCTAGGAACACATTGTCTTCACTCTGCGTTAGGAACACACCTTCTTCACTCTGCTCTAGGAACACACTGTCTTCACTCTGCTTAGGAACACACTGTCTTCACTCTGCGCTAGGAACACACTGTCTTCACTGTGCTCCAGAAACACACTGTCTTCAGTCTGCATTAGGAACACACTGTCTTCACTCTACATTATGAACACACTGTCTTCACTCTGTTCTAGGAACACATTGTCTTTACTCTACGTTAGGAACACACTGTCATCACTCTGCTCTAGGAACACACTGTCTTCACTCTATCTACGATCACTCTGTCTTCACTCTGCATATGGAACACACTGTCTTCACCCTGCTCTAGGAACACACTGTCTTCACTCTGCTCTAGGAACACACTGTCTTCACTCTGCTCTAGGAACACACTGTCTTCACTCTGCATTAGGAACACACAGTCTTCACTCTGCTCTAGGAACACACTACTTATTCTGCATTAGGAACACACTGTCTTTATTCTGCCCTAGGAACACACTGTGTTCACTCTCCTCTAGGAATACATTGTCTTCACTCTGCGTTAGGAACACACCTTCTTCACTCTGCTCTAGGAACACACTGTCTTCACTCTGCTTAGGAACACACTGTCTTCACTATGCTCTAGGAAGACACTGTCTTCACTCTGCTCTAGGAACACACTGTCTTCACTCTGCGCTAGGAACACAATGTCTTCACTTGCTCTAGAAACACACTGTCTTCACTCTTCTCTAGGAACACACTGTCTTCACTCTACTCTAGGAACACACGGTCTTCACTCTGCTCTACAATCACACTGTCTTCACTCTGCGTTAGGAACACACTGTCTTCACTCTGCTCCATGCGCATACACTGCAACTCTGAATTTGGAACACACTGTCTTCACTCTCCTCTAGGAACACACTGTCTTCACTCTGCTCCATGCGCATACACTGCAACTCTGAATTTGGAACACACTGTCTTCACTCTACTCTACGATCACACTGTCTTCACTCTGCGTTAGGAACACACTGTCTTCACTCTGTTCCATGGGCATACACTGCAACTCAGCGTTAGGAACACACTGTCTTCACTCTCCTCTAGGAATACACTGTCTTCACTCTGTGGTAGGAACACAGTTTTCACTCTGCTCTAGGAACACACTGTCTTCACTCTGCCTTAGGAACACACTGGCTTCACTCTCCTCTAGAAACATACTGTCTTCACTCTGCGCTAGGAACACATTGTCTTCACTCTGCTCTAGGAACACACTGCCTTCACTCTGATCTAAGAACACACTGTCTTCACTCTGTTCTAGGAACACACTGTCTTCAGTCTGCATTAGGAACACACTGTCTTCACTCTAAATTATGAACACACTGTCTTCACTCTGTTCTAGGAACACACTGTCTTTACTCTACGTTAGGAACACACTGTCTTCACTGTGCTCTAGGAACACACTGTCTTCACCCTGCTCTAGGAACACACTGTTGTCACTCTGCTCTAGGAACACACTGTGTTCACTCTGCTCTAGGAACACACTGTCTTCACTCTGCTCTAGGAACACACTGTCTTCACTCTGCTCTAGGAACACACTGTCTTCACTCTGCATTAGGAACACACAGTCTTCACTCTGCTCTAGGAACACACTACTTATTCTGCATTAGGAACACACTGTCTTTATTCTGCCCTAGGAACACACTGTGTTCACTCTCCTCTAGGAACACATTGTCTTCACTCTGCGTTAGGAACACACCTTCTTCACTCTGCTCTAGGAACACACTGTCTTCACTCTGCTTAGGAACACACTGTCTTCACTATGCTCTAGGAAGACACTGTCTTCACTCTGCTCTAGGAACACACTGTCTTCACTCTGCGCTAGGAACACAATGTCTTCACTTGCTCTAGAAACACACTGTCTTCACTCTTCTCTAGGAACACTCTGTCTTCACTCTACTCTAGGAACACACGGTCTTCACTCTGCTCTACAATCACACTGTCTTCACTCTGCGTTAGGAACACACTGTCTTCACTCTGCTCCATGCGCATACACTGCAACTCTGAATTTGGAACACACTGTCTTCACTCTCCTCTAGGAACACACTGTCTTCACTCTGCTCCATGCGCATACACTGCAACTCTGAATTTGGAACACACTGTCTTCACTCTACTCTACGATCACACTGTCTTCACTCTGCGTTAGGAACACACTGTCTTCACTCTGTTCCATGGGCATACACTGCAACTCAGCGTTAGGAACACACTGTCTTCACTCTCCTCTAGGAATACACTGTCTTCACTCTGTGGTAGGAACACAGTTTTCACTCTGCTCTAGGAACACACTGTCTTCACTCTGCCTTAGGAACACACTGGCTTCACTCTCCTCTAGAAACATACTGTCTTCACTCTGCGCTAGGAACACATTGTCTTCACTCTGCTCTAGGAACACACTGCCTTCACTCTGATCTAAGAACACACTGTCTTCACTCTGTTCTAGGAACACACTGTCTTCAGTCTGCATTAGGAACACACTGTCTTCACTCTAAATTATGAACACACTGTCTTCACTCTGTTCTAGGAACACACTGTCTTTACTCTACGTTAGGAACACACTGTCTTCACTGTGCTCTAGGAACACACTGTCTTCACCCTGCTCTAGGAACACACTGTTGTCACTCTGCTCTAGGAACACACTGTGTTCACTCTGCTCTAGGAACACACTGTCTTCACTCTGCTCTAGGAACACACTGTCTTCACTCTGCTCTAGGAACACACTGTCTTCACTCTGCATTAGGAACACACAGTCTTCACTCTGCTCTAGGAACACACTACTTATTCTGCATTAGGAACACACTGTCTTTATTCTGCCCTAGGAACACACTGTGTTCACTCTCCTCTAGGAACACATTGTCTTCACTCTGCGTTAGGAACACACCTTCTTCACTCTGCTCTAGGAACACACTGTCTTCACTCTGCTTAGGAACACACTGTCTTCACTATGCTCTAGGAAGACACTGTCTTCACTCTGCTCTAGGAACACACTGTCTTCACTCTGCGCTAGGAACACAATGTCTTCACTTGCTCTAGAAACACACTGTCTTCACTCTTCTCTAGGAACACACTGTCTTCACTCTACTCTAGGAACACACGGTCTTCACTCTGCTCTACAATCACACTGTCTTCACTCTGCGTTAGGAACACACTGTCTTCACTCTGCTCCATGCGCATACACTGCAACTCTGAATTTGGAACACACTGTCTTCACTCTCCTCTAGGAACACACTGTCTTCACTCTGCTCCATGCGCATACACTGCAACTCTGAATTTGGAACACACTGTCTTCACTCTACTCTACGATCACACTGTCTTCACTCTGCGTTAGGAACACACTGTCTTCACTCTGTTCCATGGGCATACACTGCAACTCAGCGTTAGGAACACACTGTCTTCACTCTCCTCTAGGAATACACTGTCTTCACTCTGTGGTAGGAACACAGTTTTCACTCTGCTCTAGGAACACACTGTCTTCACTCTGCCTTAGGAACACACTGGCTTCACTCTCCTCTAGAAACATACTGTCTTCACTCTGCGCTAGGAACACATTGTCTTCACTCTGCTCTAGGAACACACTGCCTTCACTCTGATCTAAGAACACACTGTCTTCACTCTGTTCTAGGAACACACTGTCTTCAGTCTGCATTAGGAACACACTGTCTTCACTCTAAATTATGAACACACTGTCTTCACTCTGTTCTAGGAACACACTGTCTTTACTCTACGTTAGGAACACACTGTCTTCACTGTGCTCTAGGAACACACTGTCTTCACCCTGCTCTAGGAACACACTGTTGTCACTCTGCTCTAGGAACACACTGTGTTCACTCTGCTCTAGGAACACACTGTCTTCACTCTGCATTATGAACACACAGTCTTCACCCTGCTCTAGGAACACACTGTCTTCACTCTGCTTAGGGACACACTGTCTTCACTCTGCTTTAGGAACACACTGTCTTTATTCTGCGCTAGGAACAAACTGTCTTCACTCTGCTCTAGAAACACACTGTCTTCACTCTGCTCTAGGAACACACTGTCTTCCCTCTGCTCTAGAAACACACTGCCTTCACTCTGCTCTAGGAACACACTGTCTTCACTCTGCTCTACCATCACACTGTCTTCACTCTGCGTTAGGAACACACTGTCTGCACTCTGTTCCATGGGCATACACTGCAACTCTGCGTTAGGAACACACTGTCTTCACTCTCCTCTAGGAATACACTGTCTTCACTCTATGTTAGGAACACACTGTCTTCACTCTGCTCTAGAAACACACTGTCTTCACTCTGCTATAGGAACACACTGTCTTCACTCTGCTCTACAATCACACTGTCTTCACTCTGCGTTAGGAACACACTGTCTGCACTCTGTTCCATGGGCATACACTGCAACTCTGCGTTAGGAACACACTGTCTTCACTCTCCTCTAGGAATACACTGTCTTCACTCTATGTTAGGAACACACTGTCTTCACTCTGCTCTAGAAACACACTGCCTTCACTCTGCTCTAGGAACACACTGTCTTCACTCTGCTCTACAATCACACTGTCTTCACTCTGCGTTAGGAACACACTGTCTGCACTCTGTTCCATGGGCATACACTGCAACTCTGCGTTAGGAACACACTGTCTTCACTCTCCTCTAGGAATACACTGTCTTCACTCTATGTTAGGAACACACTGTCTTCACTCTGCTCTAGAAACACACTGTCTTCACTCTGCTATAGGAACACACTGTCTTCACTCTGCTCTAGGAACACACTGTCTTCACTCTACATTAGGAACACACTGTCTTCACTCTGCTCTAGGAACACCCTGTCTTCACTCTGCTTTAGGAACACACTGTCTTCACTCTGCTTTAGGAACAGACTGTCTTCAGTCTGCATTAGGAACACACTGTCTTCACTCTACATTATGAACACACTGTCTTCACTCTGTTCTAGGAACACACTGTCTTTACTCTACGTTAGGAACACACTGTCTTCACTGTGCTCTAGGAACACACTGTCTTCACCCTGCTCTAGGAACACACTGTCTTCACTCTGAGTTAGGAACACACTGTCTTCACTCTGCTTTAAGAATACACTGTCTGCACTCTGCATCAGGAACAATCTGTCTTCACTCTGCGCTAGGAACACAGTCTTCACTCTGCTCTACGATCACACTGTCTTCAATCTGCCTTAGGAACACACTGTCTTCACTCTGCTCTAGGAACACACTGTCTTCAATCTGATCTACGATCACACTGTCTTTACTCTGCGCTAGGAACACTGTCTTCACTCTATTCTAGAAACACACTGCCTCCACTCTGCTCTAGGAACACAATGTCTTCACTCTGCTCTACGATCACACTGTCTTCACTCTGCGTTAGGAACACACTGTCTTCACTCTGTTCCATGGGCATACACTGCAACTCTGCGTTAGGAACACACTGTCTTCACTCTCCTCTAGGAATACACTGTCTTCACTCTGTGTTAGGAACACAGTCTTCACTCTGCTCTAGGAACACACTGTCTTCACTCTGCCTTAGGAACACACTATCTTGACTCTCCTCTAGAAACATACAGTCTTCACTCTGCGCTAGGAACACACTGTCTTCACTGTGCTCTAGGAACACACTGCCTTCACTCTGATCTAAGAACACACTGTCTTCACTCTGCTCTGGGAACACACTGTCTTCAGTCTGCATTAGGAACACACTGTCTTCACTCTACATTATGAACACACTGTCTTCACTCTGTTCTAGGAACACACTGTCTTTACTCTACGTTAGGAACACACTGTCTTCACTGTGCTCTAGGAACACACTGTCTTCACCCTGCTCTAGGAACACACTGTCTTCAATCTGCTCTAGGAACACACTGTTTCACTCTGCTCTAGGAACACACTGTCTTCACTCTGCAATAGGAACACACAGTCTTCACTCTACTCTAGGAACACACTGTCTTCACTCTGCTTAGGGACACTCTGTTTTCACTGTGCTCTAGGAACACAATGTCTTTACTCTGCGCTAGGAACAAACTGTCTTCACTCTGCTCTAGAAACACACTGTCTTCACTCTGCTCTAGGAACACACGGTCTTCACTCTGCTCTAGAAACACACTGCCTTCACTCTTCTCTAGGAACACACTGTCTTCACTCTGCTCTACGATCACACTGTCTTCACTCTGCATTAGGAACACACTGTCTGCACTCTGTTCCATGGGCATACACTGCAACTTTGCGTTAGGAACACATTGTCTTCACTCTCCTCTAGGAATACACTGTCTTCACTCTCTGTTAGGAACACAATGTTTTCACTCTGCTCTAGAAACACACTGTCTTCACTCTGCTATAAGAACACACTGTCTTCACTCTGCTCTTGGAACACACTGTCTTCACTCTGCATTAGGAACATACTGTCTTCACTCTGCTCTAGGAACACCCTGTCTTCACTCTGCTCTAGGAACACACTGTCTTCACTCTGCTTTAGGAACAGACTGTCTTCACTCTGCATGAGGAACACACTGTCTTCACTGTGCTTTAGAAACACACTATTTTAACTCTGCTCTAGGAACACACTGTCTTTACTCTGCTCTAGGAACACACTGTCTTCACTCTGCTCTAGGAACACACTGTCTTCACTTTGCTCTAGGACACACTGTCTTCACTCTGGGCTAGGAACACACTGTCTTCACTCTGCTCTAGAAACACACTCTCTTCACACTGCTCTAGGAACACACTGTCTTCACTCTGCTCTAGAAACACACTGCCTTCACTCTGCTCTAGGAACACACTGTCTTCACTCTGCTCTACGATCACACTGTCTTCACTCTGCATTAGGAACACACTGTCTGCACTCTGTTCCATGGGCATACACTGCAACTTTGCGTTAGGAACACATTGTCTTCACTCTCCTCTAGGAATACACTGTCTTCACTCTCTGTTAGGAACACAATGTTTTCACTCTGCTCTAGAAACACACTGTCTTCACTCTGCTATAAGAACACACTGTCTTCACTCTGCTCTAGGAACACACTTTCTTCACTCTGAGTTAGGAACACACTGTCTTCACACTGCATTAGGAATACACTGTCATCACTCTGCACCAGGAACACACTGTCTTCACTCTGTGCTAGAAACACAGTCTTCACTCTGCCCTAGAAACACACTGCCTTCACTCTGCTCTAGGAACACACTGTATTCACCCTGCTCTAGTAAAACACTGTCTTCACTCTGCTCTAGGAACACACTGTCTTCACTCTGCTCTAGGAACACACTGTCTTTACTCTGCATTAGGAACACATTGTCTTCACTCTGCTCTAGGAACACACTGTCTTCACTCTGCGTTAGGAACACACAGTCTTCACTCTGCTCTAGGAACACACTGACTTATTCTGCATTGGGAACACAATGTCTTTACTCTGCCCTAGGAACACAGTGTCTTCACTCTCCTCTAGGAACACATTGTCTTCACTCTGCGTTAGGAACACACCTTCTTCACTCTCCTCTAGGAACACACTGTCTTTACTCTGCTTAGGAACACACTGTCTTCACTCTGCTCTAGGAAGACACTGTCTTCACTCTGCTCTAGGATCACACTGTCTTCACTCTGCGCTAGGAACACACTGTCTTCACTCTGCTTTAGAAACACACTGTCTTCCTTCTTCTCTAGGAACACACTGTTTTCACTCTGCTCTAGGAACACACTGTCTTTACTCTGCTCTAAGATCACACTGTCTTTACTCTGTGTTAGGAATACACTGTCTTCACTCTGCTCCATGGGCATACACTGCAACTCTGCATTAAGAACACACTGTCTTCACTCTCCTCTAGGAATACACTGTCTTCACTCTGTGTTAGGAACACACTGTCTTCACTCTCCTCTAGGAATACACTGTCTTCACTCTGGGTTACGAACACACTGGCTTCACTCTCCTCTAGGAACATACTGTCTTCACTCTGCGCTAGGGACACACTGTCTTCACTCTGCTCTAGGAACACACTGCCTTCACTCTGATCTAAGAACACACTGTCTTCACTCTCTTCTAGGAACACACTGACTTCAGCCAGCATTAGGAACACACTGTCTTCACTCTACATTAGAACACACTGTCTTCACTCTGTTCTAGGAACACACTGTCTTTACTCTACGTTAGGAACACACTGTCTTCACTGTGCTCTACGAACACACTGTCTTCACCCTGCTCTAGGAACACACTGTCTTGACTCTGCATTAGGAACACACTGTCTTCACTCTGCTCTAGGAACACACTGTCTTCACTCTGCTCTAGGAACACACTGACATTTTCTGCGTAGGAACACACTGTCTTTACTCTGCCCTAGGAACAAACTATCTTCACTCTCCTCTAGGAACACATTGTCTTCATTCTGCGTTAGGAACACACCTTCTTCACTCTGGGTTAGGAACACACTGTCTTCACTCTGCTCTAGAAACACACTGTCTTCACTCTTCTCTAGGAACACACTGTCTTCACTGTGCTCTAGGAACACACTGTCTTCACCCTGCTCTAGGAACACACTGTCTTCACTCTGAGTTAGGAACACACTGTCTTCACTGTGCTTTAGGAATACACTGTCTTCACTCTGCATGAGGAACACACTGTCTTCACTGTGCTTTAGAAACACACATTTTTAACTTTGCTCTAGGAACATACTGTCTTCACTCTGCATAGGAACACACTGTCTTCACTCTGCTCTAGGGCACACTGTCTTCCCTCTGCGCTAGGACACACTGTCTTCACTCTGCTCTAGAAACACACTGTCTTCACACTGCTCTAGGAACACACTGTCTGCAATCTGCATTAGGAACACACTGTCTTCACTCTGTTCCATGGGCATACACTGCAACTCTGCGTTAGGAACACACTGTCTTCACTCTCCTCTAGGAATACACTGTCTTCACTGTGTGTTAGGAACACAGTCTTCACTCTGCTCTAGGAACACACTGTCTTCACTCTGCCTTAGGAACACACTGGCTTGACTTTCCTCTAGGAACATACAGTCTTCAGTCTGCGCTAGGAACACACTGTCTTCACTCTGCTCTAGGAACACACTGCCTTCACTCTGATCTAAGAACACACTGTCTTCACTCTGTTCTAGGAACACACTGTCTTCAGTCTGCATTAGGAACACACTGTCTTCACTCTACATTATGAACACACTGTCTTCACTCTGTTTTAGGAACACACTGTCTTTACTCTACGTTAGGAACACACTGTCTTCACTGTGCTCTAGGAACACACTGTCTTCACCCTGCTCTAGGAACACACTGTCTTCACTCTGAGTTAGGAACACACTGTCTTCACTCTGCTTTAGGAATACACTGTCTGCACTCTGCATCAGGAACAATCTGTCTTCACTCTGCGCTAGGAACACAGTCTTCACTCTGCTCTACGATCACACTGTCTTCAGTCTGCCTTAGGAACACACTGTCTTCACTCTGCTCTGGGAACACACTGTCTTCACTCTGCTCTACGATCACACTGTCTTCACTCTGCGCTAGGAACACAGTCTTCACTCTATTCTAGAAACACACTGCCTCCACTCTGCTCTAGGAACACACTGTCTTCACTCTGCTCTACGATCACACTGTCTTCACTTTGCGTTAGGAACACACTGTCTTCACTCTGTTCCATGGGCATACACTGCAACTCTGCGTTAGGAACACACTGTCTTCACTCTCCTCTAGGAATACATTGTCTTCACTCTGTGTTAGGAACACAGTCTTCACTCTGCTCTAGGAACACACTGTCTTCACTCTGCCTTAGGAACACACTGGCTTGACTCTCCTCTAGGAACATACAGTCTTCACTCTGCGCTAGGAACACACTGTCTTCACTCTGCTCTAGGAACACACTGCCTTCACTCTGATCTAAGAACACACTGTCTTAACTCTGCTCTGGGAACACACTGTCTTCAGTCTGTATTAGGAAAACACTGTCTTCACTCTACATTATGAACACACTGTCTTCACTCTGTTCTAGGAACACACTGTCTTTACTCTACGTTAGGAACACACTGTCTTCACTGTGCTCTAGGTACACACTGTCTTCACCCTGCTCTAGGAACACACTGTCTTCAATCTGCTCTAGGAACACACTGTTTCACTCTGCTCTAGGAACACACTGTCTTCACTCTGCATTAGGAACACACAGTCTTCACTCTACTCTAGGAAGACACTGTCTTCACTCTGCTTAGAGACACTCTGTTTTCACTCTGCTCTAGGAACACACTGTCTTTACTCTACGCTAGGAACAAACTGTCTTCACTCTGCTCTAGAAACACACTGTCTTCACTCTGCTCTAGGAACACACTGTCTTCACTCTGCCTTAGGAACACACTGTCTTCACTCTGTTCCATGGGCATACACTGCAACTCTGTGTGAGGAACACACTGTCTTCACTCTCCTCTAGGAATACACTGTCTTCACTCTGTGTTAGGAACACACTGTCTTCACTCTGCTCTAGGAACACACTGTCTTCACTCTGTCTTAGGAACACACTGGCTTCACTCCCCACTAGGAACATACTGTCTTCACTCTGCGCTAGGAACACACTGTCTTCACTCTGCATTAGGAACACACAGTCTTCACTCTGCTCTAGGAACACACTGTCTTCACTCTGCTTAGGAACACACTGTCTCACTCTGCTCTACGATAACACTGTCTTCACTCTGCGTTAGGAACACACTGTCTTCACTCTGCTCTAGGAACACACTGTCTTCACTCTGCTTAGGAACACACTGTCTCACTCTGCTCTACGATAACACTGTCTTCACTCTGCGTTAGGAACACACTGTCTTCACTCTGCTCCATGGGTATACACTGCAATTCTGCCTTAGGAACACACTGTCTTCACTCTCCTCTAAGAATACACTGTCTTCAATCTGTGTTAGGCACACACTGTCTTCACTCTCCTCTAGGAACACACTGTCTTCACTCTGCCTTAGGAACACACTGGCTTCAATCTCCTCTGGGAACATACTGTCTTCACTCTGTGCTAGGGACACACTGTCATCACTCTGCTCTAGGAACACATTGCTTTCACTCTGATTTAAGAACACACTGTCTTCACTCTGTTCTAGGAACACACTGTCTTCAGTCTGCATTAGGAACACACTGTCTTCACTCTACATTATGAACACACTGTCTTCACTCTGTTCTAGGAACACACTGTCTTTACTCTACGTTTGGAACACACTGTCTTCACTGTGCTCTAGGAACACACTGTCTTCACCCTGCTCTAGGAACACACTGTCTTCACTCTGCTCTAGGAGCACACTGTCTTCACTCTGCTCTAGGAACACACTGACTTATTCTGCATTAGGAAGACACTGTCTTTGCTCTGCCCTAGGAACACATTGTCTTCACTCTCCTCTAGGAACACATTGTCTTCACTGTGCGTTAGGAACACACCTTCTTCACTCTATTCTAGGAACACACTGTCTTCACTCTGCTTAGGAACACACTGTCTTCACTCTGCGCTAGAAACACATTGTCTTCACTCTGCTCTAGAAACACACTGTCTTCAGTCTGCATTAGGAACACACTGTCTTCACTCTACATTATGAACACACTGTCTTCACTCTGTTCTAGGAACACACTGTCTTTTCTCTACGTTAGGAACACACTGTCTTCACTCTGCTCTAGGAACACACTGTCTTCACTCTGCTCTACGATCACACTGTCTTCACTCTGCATATGGAACACACTGTCTTCACCCTGCTCTAGGAACACACTGTCTTCACTCTCCTCTAGGAACACACTGTCTTCACTCTGCTCTAAGAACACACTGTCTTCACTCTGCTCTAGGAACATACTGTCTTCACTCTGCTTTAGGAACACACTGGCTTCACTCTGCTCTAGGAATACCCTGTCTTAACTCTGCTTTAGGAACACACTGTCTTCACTCTGCTTTAGGAACAGACTGTCTTCACTCTGCATGAGGAACACACTGTGTTCACTGTGCTTTAGAAACACACTTTCTTCACTCTGCTCCTGGAAGACACTGTCTTCACTCTGCTCTAGGAACACACTGTCTTTAATCTGCACTAAGAACAAACAGGCTTCACTCTGCTCTAAAAACACACTTTCTTCACTCTGCACCTGGAACACACTGTCTTCACTCTGCTCTAGGAACACACTGTCTGCACTCTGCATCAGGAACACACTGTCTTCACTCTGCTCTAGGAACACACTGTCTTCACTCTGAATTAGGAACACACTGTCTTCACACTGCAGTAGGAACACACTGTCTGCACCCTGCATCAGGAACACACTGACTTCACTCTGCGCTAGGAACACAGTCTTCACTCTGCGCTAAGAACACACTGTCTTCACTCTGCTCTAGAAACACACTGTCTTCACTCTGCTCCATGGGTATACACTGCAAATCTGCCTTAGGAACACACTGTCTTCACTCTCCTCTAGGAATACACTGTCTTCACTCTGTGTTAGGAACACACTGTCTTCACTCTCCTCTAGGAACACACTGTCTTCACTCTGCGTTAGGAACACACTGTCTTCACTCTCCTCTGGGAACATACTGTCTTCACTCTGTGCTAGGGACACACTGTCTTCACTCTGCACTAGGAACACATTGCTTTCACTCTGATTTAAGAACACACTGTCTTCACTCTGTTCTAGGAACACACTGTCTTCAGTCTGCATTAGGAACACACTGTCTTCACTCTACATTATGAACACACTGTCTTCACTCTGTTCTAGGAACACACTGTCTTTACTCTAGGTTTGGAACACACTGTCTTCACTGTGCTCTAGGAACACACTGTCTTCACCCTGCTCTAGGAACACACTGTCTTCACTTTGCTCTAGGAGCACACTGTCTTCACTCTTCTCTAGGAACAACTGACTTATTCTGCATTAGGAAGACACTGTCTTTGCTCTGCCCTAGGAACACACTGTCTTCACTCTCCTCTAGGAACACATTGTCTTCACTCTGCGATAGGAACACACCTTCTTCACTCTGCTCTAGGAACACACTGTCTTCACTCTGCTTAGGAACACACTGTCTTCACTCTGCGCTAGGAACACACTGTCTTCACTGTGCTCTAGAAACACACTGTCTTCAGTCTGCATTAGGAACACACTGTCTTCACTATACATTATGAACACACTGTCTTCACTCTGTTCTAGGAACACATTGTCTTTACTCTACGTTAGGAACACACTGTCATCACTCTGCTCTAGGAACACACTGTCTTCACTCTATCTACGATCACTCTGTCTTCACTCTGCATATGGAACACACTGTCTTCACCCTGCTCTAGGAACACACTGTCTTCACTCTGCTCTAGGAACACACTGTCTTCACTCTGCTCTAGGAACACACTGTCTACACTCTGCATTAGGAACACACAGTCTTCACTCTGCTCTAGGAACACACTGACTTATTCTGCATTAGGAACACACTGTCTTTATTCTGCCCTAGGAACACACTGTGTTCACTCTCCTCTAGGAACACATTGTCTTCACTCTGCGTTAGGAACACACCTTCTTCACTCTGCTCTAGGAACACACTGTCTTCACTCTGCTTAGGAACACACTGTCTTCACTATGCTCTAGGAAGACACTGTCTTCACTCTGCTCTAGGAACACACTGTCTTCACTCTGCGCTAGGAACACAATGTCTTCACTTGCTCTAGAAACACACTGTCTTCACTCTTCTCTAGGAACACACTGTCTTCACTCTACTCTAGGAACACACTGTCTTCACTCTGCTCTACAATCACACTGTCTTCACTCTGCGTTAGGAACACACTGTCTTCACTCTGCTCCATGCGCATACATTGCAACTCTGAATTTGGAACACACTGTCTTCACTCTCCTCTAGGAACACACTGTCTTCACTCTCCTCTAGGAACACACTGTCTTCACTCTGCTTAGGAACATACTGTCTTAACTCTACTTTAGGAACACACTGTCTTCACTCTGCTTTAGGAACAGACTGTCTTCACTCTGCATGAGGAACACACTGTGTTCAATGTGCTTTAGAAACACACTTCCTTCACAGTGCTCCTGGACACACTGACTTCACTCTGCTCTAGGAACACACTGTCTTTACTCTACTTCGGGACACTCTGTCTTCACTCTGCTCTAGGAACACACTGTCTTTACTCTGCGCTAAGAACAAAGTGTCTTCACTCTGCTCTAGAAACACATTTCTTCACTATGCTCCTCGAACACACTGTCTTCACTCTGCTCTAGGAACACACTGTCTGCACTCTGCATCAGGAAAACACTGTCTTCACTCTGCTCTAGGAACACACTGTCTTCACTCTGAGTTAGGAACACACTGTCTTCACACTGCATTAGGAACACACTGTCTGCACTCTGCATCAGGAACACACTGTCTTCACTCTGTGCTAGGAACACAGTCTTCACTCTGCTCTAGACACACACTGCCTTCACTCTGCTCTAGGAACACACTGTCTTCACTCTGTTCCATGGGCATACACTGCAACTCTGCGTTAGGAACATACTGTCTTCACTCTCCTCTGGGAATACACTGTCTTCATTCTGTGTTAGGAACACACTATCTTCACTCTGCTCTAGTAACACACTGTCTTCACTCTGCTATAGGAACACAGAGTCTTCACTCTGCTCTAGGAACACAAGGTCTTCACTCCGCATTAGGAACACACTGTCTTCACTCTGCTTAAGGAACAGACTGTCTTCACTCTGCATGAGGAACACACTGTCTTCACTGTGCTTTAGAATCACACTTTTTTAACTCTTCTCTAGGAACACACTGTCTTCACTCTGCTGTAGGAACACACTGTCTGCACTCTGCATCAGGAACACACTGTCTTCACTCTGCTCTAGGAACACACTGTCTTCACTCTGAATTAGGAACACACTGTCTTCACACTGCAGTAGGAACACACTGTCTGCACCCTGCATCAGGAACACACTGACTTCACTCTGCGCTAGGAACACAGTCTTCACTCTGCGCTAAGAACACACTGTCTTCACTCTGCTCTAGAAACACACTGTCTTCACTCTGCTCCATGGGTATACACTGCAAATCTGCCTTAGGAACACACTGTCTTCACTCTCCTCTAGGAATACACTGTCTTCACTCTGTGTTAGGAACACACTGTCTTCACTCTCCTCTAGGAACACACTGTCTTCACTCTGCGTTAGGAACACACTGTCTTCACTCTCCTCTGGGAACATACTGTCTTCACTCTGTGCTAGGGACACACTGTCTTCACTCTGCTCTAGGAACACATTGCTTTCACTCTGATTTAAGAACACACTGTCTTCACTCTGTTCTAGGAACACACTGTCTTCAGTCTGCATTAGGAACACACTGTCTTCACTCTACATTATGAACACACTGTCTTCACTCTGTTCTAGGAACACACTGTCTTTACTCTACGTTTGGAACACACTGTCTTCACTGTGCTCTAGGAACACACTGTCTTCACCCTGCTCTAGGAACACACTGTCTTCACTCTGCCCTAGGAGCACACTGTCTTCACTCTTCTCTAGGAACAACTGACTTATTCTGCATTAGGAAGACACTGTCTTTGCTCTGCCCTAGGAACACACTGTCTTCACTCTCCTCTAGGAACACATTGTCTTCACTCTGCGTTAGGAACACACCTTCTTCACTCTGCTCTAGGAACACACTGTCTTCACTCTGCTTCGGAACACACTGTCTTCACTCTGCGCTAGGAACACACTGTCTTCACTGTGCTCTAGAAACACACTGTCTTCAGTCTGCATTAGGAACACACTGTCTTCACTCTACATTATGAAGACACTGTCTTCACTCTGTTCTAGGAACACATTGTCTTTACTCTACGTTAGGAACACACTGTCATCACTCTGCTCTAGGAACACACTGTCTTCACTCTATCTACGATCACTCTGTCTTCACTCTGCATATGGAACACACTGTCTTCACCCTGCTCTAGGAACACACTGTCTTCACTCTGCTCTAGGAACACACTGTCTTCACTCTGCTCTAGGAACACACTGTCTTCACTCTGCATTAGGAACACACAGTCTTCACTCTGCTCTAGGAACACACTACTTATTCTGCATTAGGAACACACTGTCTTTATTCTGCCCTAGGAACACACTGTGTTCACTCTCCTCTAGGAACACATTGTCTTCACTCTGCGTTAGGAACACACCTTCTTCACTCTGCTCTAGGAACACACTGTCTTCACTCTGCTTAGAAACACACTGTCTTCACTATGCTCTAGGAAGACACTGTCTTCACTCTGCTCTAGGAACACACTGTCTTCACTCTGCGCTAGGAACACAATGTCTTCACTTGCTCTAGAAACACACTGTCTTCACTCTTCTCTAGGAACACACTGTCTTCACTCTACTCTAGGAACACACTGTCTTCACTCTGCTCTACAATCACACTGTCTTCACTCTGCGTTAGGAACACACTGTCTTCACTCTGCTCCATGCGCATACACTGCAACTCTGAATTTGGAACACACTGTCTTCACTCTCCTCTAGGAACACACTGTCTTCACTCTCCGCTAGGAACACACTGTCTTCACTCTGCTTAGGAACATACTGTCTTAACTCTACTTTAGGAACACACTGTCTTCACTCTGCTTTAGGAACAGACTGTCTTCACTCTGCATGAGGAACACACTGTGTTCAATGTGCTTTAGAAACACACTTCCTTCACAGTGCTCCTGGACACACTGTCTTCACTCTGCTCTAGGAACACACTGTCTTTACTCTACTTTGGGACACTCTGTCTTCACTCTGCTCTAGGAACACACTGTCTTTACTCTGCGCTAAGAACAAACTGTCTTCACTCTGCTCTAGAAACACACTTTCTTCACTCTGCTCCTCGAACACACTGTCTTCACTCTGCTCTAGGAACACACTGTCTGCACTCTGCATCAGGAACACACTGTCTTCACTCTGCTCTAGGAACACACTGTCTTCACTCTGAGTTAGGAACACACTGTCTTCACACTGCATTAGGAACACACTGTCTGCACTCTGCATCAGGAACACACTGTCTTCACTCTGTGCTAGGAACACAGTCTTCACTCTGCTCTAGACACACACTGCCTTCACTCTGCTCTAGGAACACACTGTCTTCACTCTGCTCTACGATCACACTGTCTTCACTCTGCTTTAGGAACACACTGTCTTCACTCTGTTCCATGGGCATACACTGCAACTCTGCGTTAGGAACATACTGTCTTCACTCTCCTCTGGGAATACACTGTCTTCATTCTGTGTTAGGAACACACTATCTTCACTCTGCTCTAGTAACACACTGTCTTCACTCTGCTATAGGAACACACAGTCTTCACTCTGCTCTAGGAACACAAGGTCTTCACTCCGCATTAGGAACACACTGTCTTCACTCTGCTTAAGGAACAGACTGTCTTCACTCTGCATGAGGAACACACTGTCTTCACTGTGCTTTAGAAACACACTTTTTTAACTCTTCTCTAGGAACACACTGTCTTTACTCTGCTCTAGGAACACACTGTCTTCACTCTGCATAGGAACACACTGTCTTCACTCTGTTCTAGGACACACTGTCTTCACTCTGCGCTAGGAACACACTGTCTTCACTCTACTCTACGATCACACTGTCTTCACTCTGCGTTAGGAACACACTGTCTTCACTCTGTTCCATGGGCATACACTGCAACTCTGCGTTAGGAACACACTGTCTTCACTCTCCTCTAGGAATACACTGTCTTCACTCTGTGGTAGGAACACAGTTTTCACTCTGCTCTAGGAACACACTGTCTTCACTCTGCCTTAGGAACACACTGGCTTCACTCTCCTCTAGAAACATACTGTCTTCACTCTGCGCTAGGAACACATTGTCTTCACTCTGCTCTAGGAACACACTGCCTTCACTCTGATCTAAGAACACACTGTCTTCACTCTGTTCTAGGAACACACTGTCTTCAGTCTGCATTAGGAACACACTGTCTTCACTCTAAATTATGAACACACTGTCTTCACTCTGTTCTAGGAACACACTGTCTTTACTCTACGTTAGGAACACACTGTCTTCACTGTGCTCTAGGAACACACTGTCTTCACCCTGCTCTAGGAACACACTGTTGTCACTCTGCTCTACGAACACACTGTGTTCACTCTGCTCTAGGAACACACTGTCTTCACTCTGCATTATGAACACACAGTCTTCACCCTGCTCTAGGAACACACTGTCTTCACTCTGCTTAGGGACACACTGTCTTCACTCTGCTTTAGGAACACACTGTCTTTATTCTGCGCTAGGAACAAACTGTCTTCACTCTGCTCTAGAAACACACTGTCTTCACTCTGCTCTAGCAACACACTGTCTTCACTCTGCTCTACAATCACACTGTCTTCACTCTGCGTTAGGAACACACTGTCTGCACTCTGTTCCATGGGCATACACTGCAACTCTGCGTTAGGAACACACTGTCTTCACTCTCCTCTAGGAATACACTGTCTTCACTCTATGTTAGGAACACACTGTCTTCACTCTGCTCTAGAAACACACTGTCTTCACTCTGCTATAGGAACACACTGTCTTCACTCTGCTCTACAATCACACTGTCTTCACTCTGCGTTAGGAACACACTGTCTGCACTCTGTTCCATGGGCATACACTGCAACTCTGCGTTAGGAACACACTGTCTTCACTCTCCTCTAGGAATACACTGTCTTCACTCTATGTTAGGAACACACTGTCTTCACTCTGCTCTAGAAACACACTGCCTTCACTCTGCTCTAGGAACACACTGTCTTCACTCTGCTCTACAATCACACTGTCTTCACTCTGCGTTAGGAACACACTGTCTGCACTCTGTTCCATGGGCATACACTGCAACTCTGCGTTAGGAACACACTGTCTTCACTCTCCTCTAGGAATACACTGTCTTCACTCTATGTTAGGAACACACTGTCTTCACTCTGCTCTAGAAACACACTGTCTTCACTCTGCTATAGGAACACACTGTCTTCACTCTGCTCTAGGAACACACTGTCTTCACTCTACATTAGGAACACACTGTCTTCACTCTGCTTTAGGAACAGACTGTCTTCAGTCTGCATTAGGAACACACTGTCTTCACTCTACATTATGAACACACTGTCTTCACTCTGTTCTAGGAACACACTGTCTTTACTCTACGTTAGGAACACACTGTCTTCACTGTGCTCTAGGAACACACTGTCTTCACCCTGCTCTAGGAACACACTGTCTTCACTCTGAGTTAGGAACACACTGTCTTCACTCTGCTTTAAGAATACACTGTCTGCACTCTGCATCAGGAACAATCTGTCTTCACTCTGCGCTAGGAACACAGTCTTCACTCTGCTCTACGATCACACTGTCTTCAATCTGCCTTAGGAACACACTGTCTTCACTCTGCTCTAGGAACACACTGTCTTCAATCTGATCTACGATCACACTGTCTTTACTCTGCGCTAGGAACACTGTCTTCACTCTATTCTAGAAACACACTGTCGTCACTCTGCGTTAGGAACACACTGTCTTCACTCTGTTCCATGGGCATACACTGCAACTCTGCGTTAGGAACACACTGTCTTCACTCTCCTCTAGGAATACACTGTCTTCACTCTGTGTTAGGAACACAGTCTTCACTCTGCTCTAGGAACACACTGTCTTCACTCTGCCTTAGGAACACACTATCTTGACTCTCCTCTAGAAACATACAGTCTTCACTCTGCGCTAGGAACACACTGTCTTCACTGTGCTCTAGGAACACACTGCCTTCACTCTGATCTAAGAACACACTGTCTTCACTCTGCTCTGGGAACACACTGTCTTCAGTCTGCATTAGGAACACACTGTCTTCACTCTACATTATGAACACACTGTCTTCACTCTGTTCTAGGAACACACTGTCTTTACTCTACGTTTGGAACACACTGTCTTCACTGTGCTCTAGGAACACACTGTCTTCACCCTGCTCTAGGAACACACTGTCTTCAATCTGCTCTAGGAACACACTGTTTCACTCTGCTCTAGGAACACACTGTCTTCACTCTGCAATAGGAACACACAGTCTTCACTCTACTCTAGGAACACACTGTCTTCACTCTGCTTAGGGACACTCTGTTTTCACTGTGCTCTAGGAACACAATGTCTTTACTCTGCGCTAGGAACAAACTGTCTTCACTCTGCTCTAGAAACACACTGTCTTCACTCTGCTCTAGGAACACACGGTCTTCACTCTGCTCTAGAAACACACTGCCTTCACTCTGCTCTAGGAACACACTGTCTTCACTCTGCTCTACGATCACACTGTCTTCACTCTGCATTAGGAACACACTGTCTGCACTCTGTTCCATGGGCATACACTGCAACTTTGTGTTAGGAACACATTGTCTTCACTCTCCTCTAGGAATACACTGTCTTCACTCTCTGTTAGGAACACAATGTTTTCACTCTGCTCTAGAAACACACTGTCTTCACTCTGCTATAAGAACACACTGTCTTCACTCTGCTCTTGGAACACACTGTCTTCACTCTGCATTAGGAACATACTGTCTTCACTCTGCTCTAGGAACACCCTGTCTTCACTCTGCTCTAGGAACACACTGTCTTCACTCTGCTTTAGGAACAGACTGTCTTCACTCTGCATGAGGAACACACTGTCTTCACTGTGCTTTAGAAACACACTATTTTAACTCTGCTCTAGGAACACACTGTCTTTACTCTGCTCTAGGAACACACTGTCTTCACTCTGCTCTAGGAACACACTGTCTTCACTCTGCTCTAGGACACACTGTCTTCACTCTGGGCTAGGAACACACTGTCTTCACTCTGCTCTAGAAACACACTCTCTTCACACTGCTCTAGGAACACACTGTCTTCACTCTGCTCTAGAAACACACTGCCTTCACTCTGCTCTAGGAACACACTGTCTTCACTCTGCTCTACGATCACACTGTCTTCACTCTGCATTAGGAACACACTGTCTGCACTCTGTTCCATGGGCATACACTGCAACTTTGCGTTAGGAACACATTGTCTTCACTCTCCTCTAGGAATACACTGTCTTCACTCTCTGTTAGGAACACAATGTTTTCACTCTGCTCTAGAAACACACTGTCTTCACTCTGCTATAAGAACACACTGTCTTCACTCTGCTCTAGGAACACACTTTCTTCACTCTGAGTTAGGAACACACTGTCTTCACACTGCATTAGGAATACACTGTCATCACTCTGCACCAGGAACACACTGTCTTCACTCTGTGCTAGAAACACAGTCTTCACTCTGCCCTAGAAACACACTGCATTCACTCTGCTCTAGGAACACACTGTCTTCACCCTGCTCTAGTAAAACACTGTCTTCACTCTGCTCTAGGAACACACTGTCTTCACTCTGCTCTAGGAACACACTGTCTTTACCCTGCATTAGGAACACATTGTCTTCACTCTGCTCTAGGAACACACTGTCTTCACTCTGCGTTAGGAACACACAGTCTTCACTCTGCTCTAGGAACACACTGACTTATTCTGCATTGGGAACACAATGTCTTTACTCTGCCCTAGGAACACAGTGTCTTCACTCTCCTCTAGGAACACATTGTCTTCACTCTGCGTTAGGAACACACCTTCTTCACTCTCCTCTAGGAACACACTGTCTTTACTCTGCTTAGGAACACACTGTCTTCACTCTGCTCTAGGAAGACACTGTCTTCACTCTGCTCTAGGATCACACTGTCTTCACTCTGCGCTAGGAACACACTGTCTTCACTCTGCTTTAGAAACACACTGTCTTCCTTCTTCTCTAGGAACACACTGTTTTCACTCTGCTCTAGGAACACACTGTCTTTACTCTGTGTTAGGAATACACTGTCTTCACTCTGCTCCATGGGCATACACTGCAACTCTGCATTAAGAACACACTGTCTTCACTCTCCTCTAGGAATACACTGTCTTCACTCTGTGTTAGGAACACACTGTCTTCACTCTCCTCTAGGAATACACTGTCTTCACTCTGGGTTACGAACACACTGGCTTCACTCTCCTCTAGGAACATACTGTCTTCACTCTGCGCTAGGGACACACTGTCTTCACTCTGCTCTAGGAACACACTGCCTTCACTCTGATCTAAGAACACACTGTCTTCACTCTCTTCTAGGAACACACTGACTTCAGCCTGCATTAGGAACACACTGTCTTCACTCTACATTAGAACACACTGTCTTCACTCTGTTCTAGGAACACACTGTCTTTACTCTACGTTAGGAACACACTGTCTTCACTGTGCTCTAGGAACACACTGTCTTCACCCTGCTCTAGGAACACACTGTCTTGACTCTGCATTAGGAACACACTGTCTTCACTCTGCTCTAGGAACACACTGTCTTCACTCTGCTCTAGGAACACACTGACATTTTCTGCGTAGGAACACACTGTCTTTACTCTGCCCTAGGAACAAACTATCTTCACTCTCCTCTAGGAACACATTGTCTTCATTCTGCGTTAGGAACACACCTTCTTCACTCTGGGTTAGGAACACACTGTCTTCACTCTGCTCTAGAAACACACTGTCTTCACTCTTCTCTAGGAACACACTGTCTTCACTGTGCTCTAGGAACACACTGTCTTCACCCTGCTCTAGGAACACACTGTCTTCACTCTGAGTTAGGAACACACTGTCTTCACTGTGCTTTAGGAATACACTGTCTTCACTCTGCATGAGGAACACACTGTCTTCACTGTGCTTTAGAAACACACATTTTTAACTTTGCTCTAGGAACATACTGTCTTCACTCTGCATAGGAACACACTGTCTTCACTCTGCTCTAGGGCACACTGTCTTCCCTCTGCGCTAGGACACACTGTCTTCACTCTGCTCTAGAAACACACTGTCTTCACACTGCTCTAGGAACACACTGTCTGCAATCTGCATTAGGAACACACTGTCTTCACTCTGTTCCATGGGCATACACTGCAACTCTGCGTTAGGAACACACTGTCTTCACTCTCCTCTAGGAATACACTGTCTTCACTCTGTGTTAGGAACACAGTCTTCACTCTGCTCTAGGAACACACTGTCTTCACTCTGCCTTAGGAACACACTGGCTTGACTCTCCTCTAGGAACATACAGTCTTCAGTCTGCGCTAGGAACACACTGTCTTCACTCTGCTCTAGGAACACACTGCCTTCACTCTGATCTAAGAACACACTGTCTTCACTCTGTTCTAGGAACACACTATCTTCAGTCTGCATTAGGAACACACTGTCTTCACTCTACATTATGAACACACTGTCTTCACTCTGTTCTAGGAACACACTGTCTTTACTCTACGTTAGGAACACACTGTCTTCACTGTGCTCTAGGAACACACTGTCTTCACCCTGCTCTAGGAACACACTGTCTTCACTCTGAGTTAGGAACACACTGTCTTCACTCTGCTTTAGGAATACACTGTCTGCACTCTGCATCAGGAACAATCTGTCTTCACTCTGCGCTAGGAACACAGTCTTCACTCTGCTCTACGATCACACTGTCTTCAATCTGCCTTAAGAACACACTGTCTTCACTCTGCTCTGGGAACACACTGTCTTCACTCTGCTCTACGATCACACTGTCTTCACTCTGCGCTAGGAACACAGTCTTCACTCTATTCTAGAAACACACTGCCTCCACTCTGCTCTAGGAACACACTGTCTTCACTCTGCTCTACGATCACACTGTCTTCACTTTGCGTTAGGAACACACTGTCTTCACTCTGTTCCATGGGCATACACTGCAACTCTGCGTTAGGAACACACTGTCTTCACTCTCCTCTAGGAATACACTGTCTTCACTCTGTGTTAGGAACACAGTCTTCACTCTGCTCTAGGAACACACTGTCTTCACTCTGCCTTAGGAACACACTGGCTTGACTCTCCTCTAGGAACATACAGTCTTCACTCAGCGCTAGGAACACACTGTCTTCACTCTGCTCTAGGAACACACTGCCTTCACTCTGATCTAAGAACACACTGTCTTCACTCTGCTCTGGGAACACACTGTCTTCAGTCTGTATTAGGAAAACACTGTCTTCACTCTACATTATGAACACACTGTCTTCACTCTGTTCTAGGAACACACTGTCTTTACTCTACGTTAGGAACACACTGTCTTCACTGTGCTCTAGGTACACACTGTCTTCACCCTGCTCTAGGAACACACTGTCTTCAATCTGCTCTAGGAACACACTGTTTCACTCTGCTCTAGGAACACACTGTCTTCACTCTGCATTAGGAACACACAGTCTTCACTCTACTCTAGGAAGACACTGTCTTCACTCTGCTTAGAGACACTCTGTTTTCACTCTGCTCTAGGAACACACTGTCTTTACTCTGCGCTAGGAACAAACTGTCTTCACTCTGCTCTAGAAACACACTGTCTTCACTCTGCTCTAGGAACACACTGTCTTCACTCTGCCTTAGGAACACACTGTCTTCACTCTGTTCCATGGGCATACACTGCAACTCTGTGTGAGGAACACACTGTCTTCACTCTCCTCTAGGAATACACTGTCTTCACTCTGTGTTAGGAACACACTGTCTTCACTCTGCTCTAGGAACACACTGTCTTCACTCTGACTTAGGAACACACTGGCTTCACTCCCCACTAGGAACATACTGTCTTCACTCTGCGCTAGGAACACACTGTCTTCACTCCGCTCTAGGAACACACTGTCTTCACTCTGTTCTAGGACACACTGTCTTCAGTCTGCATTAGGATCACTCTGTCTTCACTCTACATTATGAACACACTGTCTTCACTCTGTTCTAGGAACACACTGTCTTTACTCTATGTTAGGAACACACTGTCTTCACTGTGCTCAAGGAACACACTGTCTTCACCCTGCTCTAGGAACACACTGTCTTCACTCTGCTCTAGGAACACACACTCTTCACTCTGCATAGGAAAACTCTGTCTTATTCTGCATTAGGAACACACTGTCTTTACTCTGCCCTAGGAACACACTGTCTTCACTCTCCTCTAGGAAAATATTGTCTTCACTCTGCGTTAGGAACACACCGTCCTCACTCTGCTCTAGGAACACACTATCTTAACTCTGCTTAGGAACACACTGTCTTCCCTCTGCTCTAGGAACACACTGTCTTCATTCTGCTCTAGGAACACACTGTCTTCACTCTGCTCTAGGAACACACTGTCTTCACTCTGCTAAGAAACACACTGTCTTCACTCTTCTCTAGGAACACACTGCCTTCACTCTGCTCTAGGAAAACACTGTCTTCACTCTGCGTTAGGAACACACTGTCTTCACTCTGCTCCATGCCCATACACTGCAACTCTGCCTTAGGAACACACTGTCTTCACTCTCCTCTAGGAACACACTGTCTTCACTCTGCGTTAGAAATACACTGGCTACACTCTGCTCTAGAAACACACTGTCTTCACTCTGCCTTAGGAACACACTTGTTCACTCTCCTCTAGGAACATACTGTCTTCACTCTGCGCTAGGAACACACTGTCTTCACTCTGCTCTAGGAACACACTGCCTTCACTCTGATCTAAGAACACACTGTCTTCACTCTGTTCTAGGAACACACTGTCTTCAGTCTGCATAAGGAACACACTGTCTTCCCTCTACATTATGAACACACTGTCTTCACTCTGCTCTAGGAACATACTGTCTTCACTTTGCGTTAGTAACACACTGTCTTCACTCTGCTCTAGGAAAAAATGTCTTCACTATGTGTTAGGAACACACTGTCTTCACTCTGCTTAGGAACACACTGTCTTCACTCTGCTCTAGGAACACACTGTCTTCACTCTGTTCTAGGAATACACTGTCTGCACCCTGCATCAGGAACACACTGTCTTCACTCTGCACTAGGTACACAGTCTTCACTCTGCTCTAGAAACACACTGCCTTCACTCTGCTCTAGGAACACACTGTCTTCATTCTGCACTACGATCACACTGTCTTCACTCTGCGTTAGGATCACACTGTCTTCACTCTGCTCTAGGGACACACTGCCTTCACTCTGCTCTAGGAACACACTGTCTTCACTATGCGTTAGGAACACACTTTCTTCACTCTGCTCTAGGAACACACATTCTTCACTCTGCTCTAGGAACAACTGTGTTCATTCAGCTCTAGGAACACACTGTCTACACTCTCCTCTAGGAACACACTGTCGTCTCTCTGCTCTAGGAACACACTGTCTTCACTCTTCTCTAGAAACACACTGTCTTCACTCAGCTCTATGAACACACTGTCTTCACTCTGCTCTAGGGACACACTGCCTTCATTCTGCTCTAGGAACACACTGCCTTCACTCTGATCTAAGAACACACTGTCTTCACTCTGTTCTAGGAACATAGTGTCTTCATCTACATTTGGAACACACTGTCCTCACTCTACATTATGAACACACTGTCTTCACTCTGTTCTAGGAACACACTGTTTTACTCTGTGTTAGGAACACACTGTCTTCACTGTGCTCTAGGAACACACTGTATTTATTCTGCGTAAGGAACACACTGTGTTCACTCTGCTCTAGGAACACTCTGTCTTCACTCTGCTCCAGGAACACACTGTCTTTACTCTGCGTTAGGAACACACTGTCTTCACTCTGCTCTAGGAACACAATGTCTTCATTCCGCTCTAGGAACACACTGTCTTCACTCTGCGTTAGGAACACAATGTCTTCACTCTGTGTTAGGAACACACTGTCTTCACTCTGCATCAGGAAAACACTGTCTTCACTCTGCTCTGGGAAAACACTGTATTCACCCTGGTCTAGGAACACACTGTCTTCACTCTGCATTAGGAACACACTGTCTTTACTCTTCCCTAGGAACACACTGTCTTCACTCTCCTCTAGGAAAACATTGTCTTCACTCTGCGTTAGGAACACACCGTCCTCACTCTGCTCTAGGAACACACTATCTTAACTCTGCTTAGGAACACACTGTCTTCACTCTGTTCTAGGAACGCACTGTCTTCAGTCTGCATAAGGAACACACTGTCTTCCACCTACATTATGAACACACTGTCTTCACTCTGTTCTAGGAAGACACTGTCATTACTCTGCGATAGGAAAACACTGTGTTCACTGTGCTCTAGGAACACACTGTCTTCACCCTGCTCTAGGAACACACTGTCTTCACTCTGCTCTAGGAAAACAATGTCTTCACTATGTGTTAGGAACACACTGACTTCACTCTGCTTAGGAACACACTGTCTTCACTCTGCTCTAGGAACACACTGTCTTCACTCTGTTCTAGGAATACACTGTCAGCACCCTGCATCAGGAACACACTGTCTTCACTCTGCGCTAGGTACACAGTCTTCACTCTGCTCTAGAAACACACTGCCTTCACTCTGCTCTAGGAACACACTGTTTTCATTGTGCGCTACGATCACACTGTCTTCACTCTGCGTTTGGATCACACTGTCTTCACTCTGCTCTAGGAACACACTGTCTTCACTCTGCATTAGTAACATACTGCCTTCACACTCCTCTAGGAACATACTGTCTTCACTCTGCTCTAGGGACACACTGCCTTCACACTGCTCTAGGAACACACGGTCTTCACTATGCGTTAGGAACACACTTTCTTCACTCTGCTCTAGGAACACACATTCTTCACTCTGCTCTAGGAACAACTTTGTTCATTCAGCTCTAGGAACACACTGTCTACACTCTCCTCTAGGAACACACTGTCGTCTCTCTGCTCTAGGAACACACTGTCTTCACTCTTCTCTAGAAACACACTGTCTTCACTCAGCTCTATGAACACACTGTCTTCACTCTGCTCTAGGGACACACTGCCTTCATTCTGCTCTAGGAACACACTGCCTTCACTCTGATCTAAGAACACACTGTCTTCACTCTGTTCTAGGAACATAGTGTCTTCATCTGCATTTGTAACACACTGTCCTCACTCTACATTATGAACACACTGTCTTCACTCTGTTCTAGGAACACACTGTTTTACTCTGTGTTAGGAACACACTGTCTTCACTGTGCTCTAGGAACACACTGTATTTATTCTGCGTAAGGAACACACTGTGTTCACTCTGCTCTAGGAACACTCTGTCTTCACTCTGCTCCAGGAACACACTGTGTTTACTCTGCGTTAGGAACACACTGTCTTCACTCTGCTCTAGGAACACAATGTCTTCACTCCGCTCTAGGAACACACTGTCTTCACTCTGCGTTAGGAACACAATGTCATCACTCTGTGTTAGGAACACACTGTCTTCACTCTGCATCAGGAAAACACTGTCTTCACTCTGCTATAGGAAAACACTGTATTCACCCTGGTCTAGGAACACACTGTCTTCACTCTGCATTAGGAACACACTGTCTTCACGCTGCATTAGAAACACACTATCTGCACTCTGCATCAGGAACACACTGTCTGCACTCTGCTCTAGGAACACACTGTCTTCACTCTTGTCTAGGAACTCACTGTCTTCACTCTGTGTTAGGAACACAATGTCTTCACTCTGCTCTAGGAACACACTCTTTTCACTCTGCTCTAGGAACCCACTGTCTTCACTCTGCTCTAGAAACACAGGGTCTTCATTCTGCGATAGGAACACACTCTCTTCACTCTGCTCTAGGAACACACTGTCTTCACTCTGCTCTAGGAACACACTGTCTTTTTCTGCGATAGGAACACACTGTCTTACTCGGCTCTAGGAAACACTGTCTTCACTCTCCTCTAGGAACATTGTCTTCACTCTGCGTTAGGAACACACTGTCTTCACTCTGCTCTAGGAACACATTGTCTTCACTCTGCTCTAGGAACACACTGTCTTCACAATGCTTTAGAAACACACTGTCTTCACTCTGCTCTAGGAACACACTCTCTTCACTCTACTCTAGGAACACACTGTCTTCACTCTGCTCTAGGAAGACACTGTCTTCTCTCTGGTCTAGGAACACACGGTCTTCACTCTGCCCTAGGAACAAACTGTCTTCACCCTCCTGTAGGAACACATTGTCTTCATTCTGCGTTAGGAACACACCTTCTTCACTCTGCTCTAGGAACACACTGTCTTCACACTGCTCTAGGAACACACTGACTTATTCTGCATTAGGAACACACTGTCTTTACTCTGCCCTAGGAACAAACTGTCTTCACTCTCCTCTAGGAACACATTGTCTTCATTCTGCGTTAGGAACACACCTTCTCCACTCTGCTCTAGGAATACACTGTCTTCACTCTGCTCTAGAAACACACTGTCTTCACTCTTCTCTAGGAACACACTGTCTTCACTCTGCTCTAGGAACACACTGTCTTCACTCTGCTCTAGGAACACACTGTCTTCACTCTGCTCTACGAACACTGTCTTCACTCTGCATTAGGAAGACACTGTCTTCACTCTGCTCCATGCGCATACACTGAAACTCTGCCTTAGGAACACACTGTCTTCACTCTCCTCTAGGAACATGTCTTCACTCTGCGTTAGAAATACACTGGCTACACTCTGCTCTAGAAACACACTGTCTTCACTCTGCATTAGGAACACACTGTCTTCACTCTGTTCCATGGGCATACACTGCAACTCTGCATTAGGAACACACTGTCTTCACTCTCCTCTAGGAATACACTGTCTTCACTCTGTGTTAGGAACACAGTCTTCACTCTGCTCTAGGAACACACTGTCTTCACTCTGCCTTAGGAACACACTGGCTTGACTCTCCTCTAGGAACATACTGTCTTCACTCTGCGCTAGGAACACATTGTCTTCACTCTGCTCTAGGAACAGACTGCCTTCACTCTGATCTAAGAACACACTGTCTTCACTCTGTTCTAGGAACACACTGTCTTCACTCTACATTATGAACACACTGTCTTCACTCTGTTCTAGGAACACACTGTCTTTACTCTACGTTAGGAACACACTGTCTTCACTGTGCTCTAGGAACACACTGTCTTCACCCTGCTCTAGGAACACACTGTCTTCACTCTGAGTTAGGAACACACTGTCTTCACTCTGCTTTAGGAATACACTGTCTGCACTCTGCATCAGGAACAATCTGTCTTCACTCAGCGTTAGGAACACAGTCTTCACTCTGCTCCACGATCACACTGTCTTCAATCTGCCTTAGTAACACACTGTCTTCACTCTGCTCTAGGAACACACTGTCTTCACTGTGCTCTACGATCACACTGTCTTCACTCTGCGCGAGGAACACAGTCTTCACTCTATTCTAGAAACACATGCCTCCACTCTGCTCTAGGAACACACTGTCTTCACTCTGCTCTACGATCACACTGTCTTCACTCTGCGTTAGGAACACACTGTCTTCACTCTGTTCCATGGGCATACACTGCAACACTGCGTTAGGAACACACTGTCTTCACTCTCCTCTAGGAATACACTGTCTTCACTCTGTGTTAGGAACACAGTCTTCACTCTGCTCTAGGAACACACTGTCTTCACTCTGCCTTAGGAACACACTGGCTTGACTCTCCTCTAGGAACATACAGTCTTCACTCTGCGCTAGGAACACACTGTCTTCACTCTGCTCTAGGAACACACTGCCTTCACTCTGATCTAAGA
The DNA here is from genome assembly GCF_037038515.1 of Microtus pennsylvanicus. Taxonomy (NCBI): domain Eukaryota; kingdom Metazoa; phylum Chordata; class Mammalia; order Rodentia; family Cricetidae; genus Microtus; species Microtus pennsylvanicus. The sequence continues at coordinate 75,540,766 of NC_134592.1, read as the reverse complement.
ACACACTGTCTTCACTCTGCTCTGGGAACACACTGTCTTCAGTCTGTATTAGGAACACAATGTCTTCACTCTACATTATGAACACACTGTCTTCACTCTGTTCTAGGAACACACTGTCTTTACTCTACGTTAGGAACACACTGTCTTCACTGTGCTCTACGAACACACTGTCTTCACCCTGCTCTAGGAACACACTGTCTTCAATCTGCTCTAGGAACACACTGTTTCACTCTGCTCTAGGAACACACTGTCTTCACTCTGCATTAGGAACACACAGTCTTCACTCTACTCTAGGAAGACACTGTCTTCACTCTGCTTAGAGACACTCTGTTTTCACTCTGCTCTAGGAACACACTGTCTTTACTCTGCGCTAGGAACAAACTGTCTTCACTCTGCTCTAGAAACACACTGTCTTCACTCTGCTCTAGGAACACACTGTCTTCACTCTGCTCTAGAAACACACTGTCTTCACACTTCTCTAGGAACACACTGTCTTCACTCTGTCTAGGAACACACTGTCTTCACTCAGCTCTAGGAACACACTGTCTTCACTCTGCTCTACGATCACTGTCTTCACTCTGCATTAGGAACACACTGTCTTCACTCTGCTTTAGGAACAGACTGTCTTCACTCTGCATGAGGAACACACTGTCTTCACTGTGCTTGAGAAACACACTTTCATCACTCTGCTCTAGGAACACACTGTCTTCACTCTGCTCTAGGAAAACACTGTCTTCACTCTGCTTAGGGACACTCTGTCTTCACTCTGCTCTAGGAACACACTGTCTTCACTCAGCGCTAGGAACAAACTGTCTTCACTCTGCTCTAGAAACACACTGTCTTCACTCTGCTCTAGGAACACACTGTCTGCACTCTGCATCAGGAACACACTGTCTTCCCTCTGCTCTAGGAACACACTGTCTTCACTCTGAGTTAGGAACACACTGTCTTCACACTGCATTAGGAACACATTGTCTGCTCTCTGCATCATGAACACACTCTCTTCACTCTGCGCTAGGTACACAGTCTTCACTCTGCTCTAGAAACAAACTGCCTTCACTCTGCTCTAGGAACACACTGTCTTCACTCTGCTCTACGATCACACTGTCTTCACTCTGCCTTAGGAACACACTGTCTTCACTCTGTTCCATGGGCATACACTGCAACTCTGTGTGAGGAACACACTGTCTTCACTCTCGTCTAGGAATACACTGTCTTCACTCTGTGTTAGGAACACACTGTCTTCACTCTGCTCTAGGAACACACTGTCTTCACTCTGACTTAGGAACAAACTGGCTTCACTCCCCACTAGGAACATACTGTCTTCACTCTGCGCTAGGAACACACTGTCTTCACTCCGCTCTAGAACACACTGTCTTCACTCTGTTCTAGGACACACTGTCTTCAGTCTGCATTAGGATCACTCTGTCTTCACTCTACATTATGAACACACTGTCTTCACTCTGTTCTAGGAACACACTGTCTTTACTCTATGTTAGGAACACACTGTCTTCACTGTGCTCAAGGAACACACTGTCTTCACCCTGCTCTAGGAACACACTGTCTTCACTCTGCTCTAGGAACACACACTCTTCACTCTGCATAGGAAAACTCTGTCTTATTCTGCATTAGGAACACACTGTCTTTACTCTGCCCTAGGAACACACTGTCTTCACTCTCCTCTAGGAAAATATTGTCTTCACTCTGCGTTAGGAACACACCGTCCTCACTCTGCTCTAGGAACACACTATCTTAACTCTGCTTAGGAACACACTGTCTTCACTCTGCCTTAGGAACACACTGGCTTGACTCTCCTCTAGGAACATACAGTCTTCACTCTGCGCTAGGAACACATTGTCTTCACTCTGCTCTAGGAACACACTGCCTTCACTCTGATCTAAGAACACACTGTCTTCACTCTGTTCTAGGAACACACTGTCTTCAGTCTGCATTAGGAACACACTGTCTTCACTCTACATTATGAACACACTGTCTTCACTCTGTTCTAGGAACACACTGTCTTTACTCTACGTTAGGAACACACTGTCTTCACTGTGCTCTAGGAACACACTGTCTTCACCCTGCTCTAGGAACACACTGTCTTCACTCTGAGTTAGGAACACACTGTCTTCACTCTGCTTTAGGAATACACTGTCTGCACTCTGCATCAGGAACAATCTGTCTTCACTCAGCGTTAGGAACACAGTCTTCACTCTGCTCCACGATCACACTGTCTTCAATCTGCCTTAGTAACACACTGTCTTCACTCTGCTCTAGGAACACACTGTCTTCACTGTGCTCTACGATCACACTGTCTTCACTCTGCGCGAGGAACACAGTCTTCACTCTATTCTAGAAACACATGCCTCCACTCTGCTCTAGGAACACACTGTCTTCACTCTGCTCTACGATCACACTGTCTTCACTCTGCGTTAGGAACACACTGTCTGCACTCTGTTCCATGGGCATACACTGCAACACTGCGTTAGGAACACACTGTCTTCACTCTCCTCTAGGAATACACTGTCTTCACTCTGTGTTAGGAACACAGTCTTCACTCCGCTCTAGGAACACACTGTCTTCACTCTGCCTTAGGAACACACTGGCTTGACTCTCCTCTAGGAACATACAGTCTTCACTCTGCGCTAGGAACACACTGTCTTCACTCTGCTCTAGGAACACACTGCCTTCACTCTGATCTAAGAACACACTGTCTTCACTCTGTTCTAGGAACACACTGTCTTCAGTCTGCATTAGGAACACACTGTCTTCACTCTACATTATGAACACACTGTCTTAACTCTGTTCTAGGAACACACTGTCTTTACTCTACGTTAGGAACACACTGTCTTCACTGTGCTCTAGGAACACACTGTCTTCACCCTGCTCTAGGAACACAATGTCTTTACTCTGAGTTAGGAACACACTGTCTTCACTCTGCTTTAGGAATACACTGTCTGCACTCTGCATCAGGAACAATCTGTCTTCACTCTGCGCTAGGAACACAGTCTTCACTCTGCTCTACGATCACACTGTCTTCAATCTGCCTTAGAAACACACTGTCTTCACTCTGCTCTGGGAACACACTGTCTTCACTCTGCTCTACGATCACCCTGTCTTCACTCTGCGCTAGGAACACAGTCTTCACTCTATTCTAGAAACACACTGCCTCCACTCTGCTCTAGGAACACACTGTCTTCACTCTGCTCTACGATCACACTGTCTTCACTTTGCGTTAGGAACACACTGTCTTCACTCTGTTCCATGGGCATACACTGCAACTCTGCGTTAGGAACACACTGTCTTCACTCTCCTCTAGGAATACACTGTCTTCACTCTGTGTTAGGAACACAGTCTTCACTCTGCTCTAGGAACACACTGTCTTCACTCTGCCTTAGGAACACACTGGCTTGACTCTCCTCTAGGAACATACAGTCTTCACTCTGCGCTAGGAACACACTGTCTTCACTCTGCTCTAGGAACACACTGCCTTCACTCTGATCTAAGAACACACTGTCTTCACTCTGCTCTGGGAACACACTGTCTTCAGTCTGTATTAGGAACACACTGTCTTCACTCTACATTATGAACACACTGTCTTCACTCTGTTCTAGGAACACACTGTCTTTACTCTACGTTAGGAACACACTGTCTTCACTGTGCTCTAGGAACACACTGTCTTCACCCTGCTCTAGGAACACACTGTCTTCAATCTGCTCTAGGAACACACTGTTTCACTCTGCTCTAGGAACACACTGTCTTCACTCTGCATTAGGAACACACAGTCTTCACTCTACTCTAGGAAGACACTGTCTTCACTCTGCTTAGAGACACTCTGTTTTCACTCTGCTCTAGGAACACACTGTCTTTACTCTGCGCTAGGAACAAACTGTCTTCACTCTGCTCTAGAAACACACTGTCTTCACTCTGCTCTAGGAACACACTGTCTTCACTCTGCTCTACGATCACACTGTCTTCACTTTGCGTTAGGAACACACTGTCTTCACTCTGTTCCATGGGCATACACTGCAACTCTGCGTTAGGAACACACTGTCTTCACTCTCCTCTAGGAATACACTGTCTTCACTCTGTGTTAGGAACACACTGTCTTCACTCTGCTCTAGGAACACACTGTCTTCACTCTGACTTAGGAACAAACTGGCTTCGCTCCCCACTAGGAACATACTGTCTTCACTCTGCGCTAGGAACACACTGTCTTCACTCCGCTCTAGAACACACTGTCTTCACTCTGTTCTAGGACACACTGTCTTCAGTCTGCATTAGGATCACTCTGTCTTCACTCTACATTATGAACACACTGTCTTCACTCTGTTCTAGGAACACACTGTCTTTACTCTATGTTAGGAACACACTGTCTTCACTGTGCTCAAGGAACACACTGTCTTCACCCTGCTCTAGGAACACACTGTCTTCACTCTGCTCTAGGAACACACACTCTTCACTCTGCATAGGAAAACTCTGTCTTATTCTGCATTAGGAACACACTGTCTTTACTCTGCCCTAGGAACACACTGTCTTCACTCTCCTCTAGGAAAATATTGTCTTCACTCTGCGTTAGGAACACACCGTCCTCACTCTGCTCTAGGAACACACTATCTTAACTCTGCTTAGGAACACACTGTCTTCACTCTGCCTTAGGAACACACTGGCTTGACTCTCCTCTAGGAACATACAGTCTTCACTCTGCGCTAGGAACACATTGTCTTCACTCTGCTCTAGGAACAAACTGCCTTCACTCTGATCTAAGAACACACTGTCTTCACTCTGTTCTAGGAACACACTGTCTTCAGTCTGCATTAGGAACACACTGTCTTCACTCTACATTATGAACACACTGTCTTCACTCTGTTCTAGGAACACACTGTCTTCACTCTGAGTTAGGAACACACTGTCTTCACTCTGAGTTAGGAACACACTGTCTTCACTCTGCTTTAGGAATACACTGTCTGCACTCTGCATCAGGAACAATCTGTCTTCACTCAGCGTTAGGAACACAGTCTTCACTCTGCTCCACGATCACACTGTCTTCAATCTGCCTTAGTAACACACTGTCTTCACTCTGCTCTAGGAACACACTGTCTTCACTGTGCTCTACGATCACACTGTCTTCACTCTGCGCGAGGAACACAGTCTTCACTCTATTCTAGAAACACATGCCTCCACTCTGCTCTAGGAACACACTGTCTTCACTCTGCTCTACGATCACACTGTCTTCACTCTGCGTTAGGAACACACTGTCTGCACTCTGTTCCATGGGCATACACTGCAACACTGCGTTAGGAACACACTGTCTTCACTCTCCTCTAGGAATACACTGTCTTCACTCTGTGTTAGGAACACAGTCTTCACTCCGCTCTAGGAACACACTGTCTTCACTCTGCCTTAGGAACACACTGGCTTGACTCTCCTCTAGGAACATACAGTCTTCACTCTGCGCTAGGAACACACTGTCTTCACTCTGCTCTAGGAACACACTGCCTTCACTCTGATCTAAGAACACACTGTCTTCACTCTGTTCTAGGAACACACTGTCTTCAGTCTGCATTAGGAACACACTGTCTTCACTCTACATTATGAACACACTGTCTTAACTCTGTTCTAGGAACACACTGTCTTTACTCTACGTTAGGAACACACTGTCTTCACTGTGCTCTAGGAACACACTGTCTTCACCCTGCTCTAGGAACACAATGTCTTTACTCTGAGTTAGGAACACACTGTCTTCACTCTGCTTTAGGAATACACTGTCTGCACTCTGCATCAGGAACAATCTGTCTTCACTCTGCGCTAGGAACACAGTCTTCACTCTGCTCTACGATCACACTGTCTTCAATCTGCCTTAGAAACACACTGTCTTCACTCTGCTCTGGGAACACACTGTCTTCACTCTGCTCTACGATCACACTGTCTTCACTCTGCGCTAGGAACACAGTCTTCACTCTATTCTAGAAACACACTGCCTCCACTCTGCTCTAGGAACACACTGTCTTCACTCTGCTCTACGATCACACTGTCTTCACTTTGCGTTAGGAACACACTGTCTTCACTCTGTTCCATGGGCATACACTGCAACTCTGCGTTAGGAACACACTGTCTTCACTCTCCTCTAGGAATACACTGTCTTCACTCTGTGTTAGGAACACAGTCTTCACTCTGCTCTAGGAACACACTGTCTTCACTCTGCCTTAGGAACACACTGGCTTGACTCTCCTCTAGGAACATACAGTCTTCACTCTGCGCTAGGAACACACTGTCTTCACTCTGCTCTAGGAACACACTGCCTTCACTCTGATCTAAGAACACACTGTCTTCACTCTGCTCTGGGAACACACTGTCTTCAGTCTGTATTAGGAACACACTGTCTTCACTCTACATTATGAACACACTGTCTTCACTCTGTTCTAGGAACACACTGTCTTTACTCTACGTTAGGAACACACTGTCTTCACTGTGCTCTAGGAACACACTGTCTTCACCCTGCTCTAGGAACACACTGTCTTCAATCTGCTCTAGGAACACACTGTTTCACTCTGCTCTAGGAACACACTGTCTTCACTCTGCATTAGGAACACACAGTCTTCACTCTACTCTAGGAAGACACTGTCTTCACTCTGCTTAGAGACACTCTGTTTTCACTCTGCTCTAGGAACACACTGTCTTTACTCTGCGCTAGGAACAAACTGTCTTCACTCTGCTCTAGAAACACACTGTCTTCACTCTGCTCTAGGAACACACTGTCTTCACTCTGCTCTAGAAACACACTGTCTTCACACTTCTCTAGGAACACACTGTCTTCACTCTGCTCTAGGAACACACTGTCTTCACTCAGCTCTAGGAACACACTGTCTTCACTCTGCTCTACGATCACTGTCTTCACTCTGCATTAGGAACGCACTGTCTTCACTCTGCTTTAGGAACAGACTGTCTTCACTCTGCATGAGGAACACACTGTCTTCACTGTGCTTGAGAAACACACTTTCATCACTCTGCTCTAGGAACACACTGTCTTCACTCTGCTCTAGGAACACACTGTCTTCACTCTGCTTAGGGACACTCTGTCTTCACTCTGCTCTAGGAACACACTGTCTTCACTCTGCGCTAGGAACAAACTGTCTTCACTCTGCTCTAGAAACACACTGTCTTCACTCTGCTCTAGGAACACACTGTCTGCACTCTGCATCAGGAACACACTGTCTTCCCTCTGCTCTAGGAACACACTGTCTTCACTCTGAGTTAGGAACACACTGTCTTCACACTGCATTAGGAACACATTGTCTGCTCTCTGCATCATGAACACACTCTCTTCACTCTGCGCTAGGTACACAGTCTTCACTCTGCTCTAGAAACAAACTGCCTTCACTCTGCTCTAGGAACACACTGTCTTCACTCAGCTCTACGATCACACTGTCTTCACTCTGCCTTAGGAACACACTGTCTTCACTCTGTTCCATGGGCATACACTGCAACTCTGTGTGAGGAACACACTGTCTTCACTCTCGTCTAGGAATACACTGTCTTCACTCTGTGTTAGGAACACACTGTCTTCACTCTGCTCTAGGAACACACTGTCTTCACTCTGACTTAGGAACACACTGGCTTCACTCCCCTCTAGGAACATACTGTCTTCACTCTGCGCTAGGAACACACTGTCTTCACTCCGCTCTAGAACACACTGTCTTCACTCTGTTCTAGGACACACTGTCTTCAGTCTGCATTAGGATCACTCTGTCTTCACTCTACATTATGAACACACTGTCTTCACTCTGTTCTAGGAACACACTGTCTTTACTCTATGTTAGGAACACACTGTCTTCACTGTGCTCAAGGAACACACTGTCTTCACCCTGCTCTAGGAACACACTGTCTTCACTCTGCTCTAGGAACACACACTCTTCACTCTGCATAGGAAAACTCTGTTTATTCTGCATTAGGAACACACTGTCTTTACTCTGCCCTAGGAACACACTATCTTCAATCTCCTCTAGGAAAATATTGTCTTCACTCTGCGTTAGGAACACACCGTCCTCACTCTGCTCTAGGAACACACTATCTTAACTCTGCTTAGGAACACACTGTCTTCACTCTGCCTTAGGAACACACTGGCTTGACTCTCCTCTAGGAACATACAGTCTTCACTCTGCGCTAGGAACACATTGTCTTCACTCTGCTCTAGGAACACACTGCCTTCACTCTGATCTAAGAACACACTGTCTTCACTCTGTTCTAGGAACACACTGTCTTCAGTCTGCATTAGGAACACACTGTCTTCACTCTACATTATGAACACACTGTCTTCACTCTGTTCTAGGAACACACTGTCTTTACTCTACGTTAGGAACACACTGTCTTCACTGTGCTCTAGGAACACACTGTCTTCACCCTGCTCTAGGAACACACTGTCTTCACTCTGAGTTAGGAACACACTGTCTTCACTCTGCTTTAGGAATACACTGTCTGCACTCTGCATCAGGAACAATCTGTCTTCACTCAGCGTTAGGAACACAGTCTTCACTCTGCTCCACGATCACACTGTCTTCAATCTGCCTTAGTAACACACTGTCTTCACTCTGCTCTAGGAACACACTGTCTTCACTGTGCTCTACGATCACACTGTCTTCACCCTGCGCGAGGAACACAGACTTCACTCTATTCTAGAAACACATGCCTCCACTCTGCTCTAGGAACACACTGTCTTCACTCTGCTCTACGATCACACTGTCTTCACTCTGCGTTAGAAACACACTGTCTTCACTCTGTTCCATGGGCATACACTGCAACACTGCGTTAGGAACACACTGTCTTCACTTTCCTCTAGGAATACACTGTCTTCACTCTGTGTTAGGAGCACAGTCTTCACTCCGCTCTAGGAACACACTGTCTTCACTCTGCCTTAGGAACACACTGGCTTGACTCTCCTCTAGGAACATACAGTCTTCACTCTGCGCTAGGAACACACTGTCTTCACTCTGCTCTAGGAACACACTGCCTTCACTCTGATCTAAGAACACACTGTCTTCACTCTGTTCTAGGAACACACTGTCTTCAGTCTGCATTAGGAACACACTGTCTTCACTCTACATTATGAACACACTGTCTTCACTCTGTTCTAGGAACACACTGTCTTTACTCTACGTTAGGAACACACTGTCTTCACTGTGCTCTAGGAATACACTGTCTTCACCCTGCTCTAGGAACACACTGTCTTCACTCTGAGTTAGGAACACAGTGTCTTCACTCTGCTTTAGGAATACACTGTCTGCACTCTGCATCAGGAACAATCTGTCTTCACTCTGCGCTAGGAACACAGTCTTCACTCTGCTCTACGATCACACTGTCTTCAATCTGCCTTAGGAACACACTGTCTTCACTCTGCTCTGGGAACACACTGTCTTCACTCTGCTCTACGATCACACTGTCTTCACTCTGCGCTAGGAACACAGTCTTCACTCTATTCTAGAAACACACTGCCTCCACTCTGCTCTAGGAACACACTGTCTTCACTCTGCTCTACGATCACACTGTCTTCACTTTGCGTTAGAAACACACTGTCTTCACTCTGTTCCATGGGCATACACTGCAACTCTGCATTAGGAACACACTGTCTTCACTCTCCTCTAGGAATACACTGTCTTCACTCTGTGTTAGGAACACAGTCTTCACTCTGCTCTAGGAACACACTGTCTTCACTCTGCCTTAGGAACACACTGGCTTGACTCTCCTCTAGGAACATACAGTCTTCACTCTGCGCTAGGAACACACTGTCTTCACTCTGCTCTAGGAACACACTGCCTTCACTCTGATCTAAGAACACACTGTCTTCACTCTGCTCTGGGAACACACTGTCTTCAGTCTCTATTAGGAACACACTGTCTTCACTCTACATTATGAACACACTGTCTGCACTCTGTTCTAGGAACACACTGTCTTTACTCTACGTTAGGAACACACTGTCTTCACTGTGCTCTAGGAACACACTGTCTTCACCCTGCTCTAGGAACACACTGTCTTCAATCTGCTCTAGGAACACACTGTTTCACTCTGCTCTAGGAACACACTGTCTTCACTCTGCATTAGGAACACACAGTCTTCACTCTACTCTAGGAAGACACTGTCTTCACTCTGCTTAGAGACACTCTGTTTTCACTCTGCTCTAGGAACACACTGTCTTTACTCTGCGCTACGAACAAACTGTCTTCACTCTGCTCTAGAAACACACTGTCTTCACTCTGCTCTAGGAACACACTGTCTTCACTCTGCTCTAGAAACACACTGTCTTCACACTTCTCTAGGAACACACTGTCTTCACTCTGCACTAGGAACACACTGTCTTCACTCAGCTCTAGGAACACACTGTCTTCACTCTGCTCTACGATCTCTGTCTTCACTCTGCATTAGGAACACACTGTCTTCACTCTGCTTTAGGAACAGACTGTCTTCACTCTGCATGAGGAACACACTGTCTTCACTGTGCTTGAGAAACACACTTTCATCACTCTGCTCTAGGAACACACTGTCTTCACTCTGCTCTAGGAACACACTGTCTTCACTCTGCTTAGGGACACTCTGTCTTCACTCTGCTCTAGGAACACACTGTCTTCACTCTGCGCTAGGAACAAACTGTCTTCACTCTGCTCTAGAAACACACTGTCTTCACTCTGCTCTAGGAACACACTGTCTGCACTCTGCATCAGGAACACACTGTCTTCCCTCTGCTCTAGGAACACACTGTCTTCACTCTGAGTTAGGAACACACTGTCTTCACACTGCATTAGGAACACATTGTCTGCTCTCTGCATCATGAACACACTCTCTTCACTCTGCGCTAGGTACACAGTCTTCACTCTGCTCTAGAAACAAACTGCCTTCACTCTGCTCTAGGAACACACTGTCTTCACTCTGCTCTACGATCACACTGTCTTCACTCTGCCTTAGGAACACACTGTCTTCACTCTGTTCCATGGGCATACACTGCAACTCTGTGTGAGGAACACACTGTCTTCACTCTCCTCTAGGAATACACTGTCTTCACTCTGTGTTAGGAACACACTGTCTTCACTCTGCTCTAGGAACACACTGTCTTCACTCTGACTTAGGAACACACTGGCTTCACTCCCCACTAGGAACATACTGTCTTCACTCTGCGCTAGGAACACACTGTCTTCACTCCGCTCTAGAACACACTGTCTTCACTCTGTTCTAGGACACACTGTCTTCAGTCTGCATTAGGATCACTCTGTCTTCACTCTACATTATGAACACACTGTCTTCACTCTGTTCTAGGAACACACTGTCTTTACTCTATGTTAGGAACACACTGTCTTCACTGTGCTCAAGGAACACACTGTCTTCACCCTGCTCTAGGAACACACTGTCTTCACTCTGCTCTAGGAACACACACTCTTCACTCTGCATAGGAAAACTCTGTCTTATTCTGCATTAGGAACACACTGTCTTTACTCTGCCCTAGGAACACACTGTCTTCACTCTCCTCTAGGAAAATATTGTCTTCACTCTGCGTTAGGAACACACCGTCCTCACTCTGCTCTAGGAACACACTATCTTAACTCTGCTTAGGAACACACTGTCTTCCCTCTGCTCTAGGAACACACTGTCTTCATTCTGCTCTAGGAACACACTGTCTTCACTCTGCTCTAGGAACACACTGTCTTCACTCTGCTAAGAAACACACTGTCTTCACTCTTCTCTAGGAACACACTGCCTTCACTCTGCTCTAGGAAAACACTGTCTTCACTCTGCGTTAGGAACACACTGTCTTCACTCTGCTCCATGCCCATACACTGCAACTCTGCCTTAGGAACACACTGTCTTCACTCTCCTCTAGGAACACACTGTCTTCACTCTGCGTTAGAAATACACTGGCTACACTCTGCTCTAGAAACACACTGTCTTCACTCTGCCTTAGGAACACACTGGTTCACTCTCCTCTAGGAACATACTGTCTTCACTCTGCGCTAGGAACACACTGTCTTCACTCTGCTCTAGGAACACACTGCCTTCACTCTGATCTAAGAACACACTGTCTTCACTCTGTTCTAGGAACACACTGTCTTCAGTCTGCATAAGGAACACACTGTCTTCCCTCTACATTATGAACACACTGTCTTCACTCTGTTCTAGGAAGACACTGTCATTACTCTGTGATAGGAAAACACTGTGTTCACTGTGCTCTAGGAACACACTGTCTTCACCCTTCTCTAGGAACACACTGTCTTCACTTTGCGTTAGGAACACACTGTCTTCACTCTGTTCTAGGAATACACTGTCTGCACCCTGCATCAGGAACACACTGTCTTCACTCTGCGCTAGGTACACAGTCTTCACTCTGCTCTAGAAACACACTGCCTTTACTCTGCTCTAGGAACACACTGTCTTCATTCTGCGCTACGATCACACTGTCTTCACTCTGCGTTAGGATCACACTGTCTTCACTCTGCTCTAGGGACACACTGCCTTCACTCTGCTCTAGGAACACACTGTCTTCACTATGCGTTAGGAATACACTTTCTTCACTCTGCTCTAGGAACACACATTCTTCACTCTGCTCTAGGAACAACTGTGTTCATTCAGCTCTAGGAACACACTGTCTACACTCTCCTCTAGGAACACACTGTCGTCTCTCTGCTCTAGGAACACACTGTCTTCACTCTTCTCTAGAAACACACTGTCTTCACTCAGCTCTATGAACACACTGTCTTCACTCTGCTCTAGGGACACACTGCCTTCATTCTGCTCTAGGAACACACTGCCTTCACTCTGATCTAAGAACACACTGTCTTCACTCTGTTCTAGGAACATAGTGTCTTCATCTACATTTGGAACACACTGTCCTCACTCTACATTATGAACACACTGTCTTCACTCTGTTCTAGGAACACACTGTTTTACTCTGTGTTAGGAACACACTGTCTTCACTGTGCTCTAGGAACACACTGTATTTATTCTGCGTAAGGAACACACTGTGTTCACTCTGCTCTAGGAACACTCTGTCTTCACTCTGCTCCAGGAACACACTGTCTTTACTCTGCTTTAGGAACACACTGTCTTCACTCTGCTCTAGGAACACAATGTCCTCACTCCGCTCTAGGAACACACTGTCTTCACTCTGCGTTAGGAACACAATGTCTTCACTCTGTGTTAGGAACACACTGTCTTCACTCTGCATCAGGAAAACACTGTCTTCACTCTGCTCTGGGAAAACACTGTATTCACCCTGGTCTAGGAACACACTGTCTTCACTCTGCATTAGGAACACACTGTCTTTACTCTTCCCTAGGAACACACTGTCTTCACTCTCCTCTAGGAAAACATTGTCTTCACTCTGCGTTAGGAACACACCGTCCTCACTCTGCTCTAGGAACACACTATCTTAACTCTGCTTAGGAACACACTGTCTTCACTCTGTTCTAGGAACACACTGTCTTCAGTCTGCATAAGGAACACACTGTCTTCCCTCTACATTATGAACACACTGTCTTCACTCTGTTCTAGGAAGACACTGTCATTACTCTGCGATAGGAAAACACTGTGTTCACTGTGCTCTAGGAACACACTGTCTTCACCCTGCTCTAGGAACACACTGTCTTCACTTTGCGTTAGTAACACACTGTCTTCACTCTGCTCTAGGAAAACAATGTCTTCACTATGTGTTAGGAACACACTGTCTTCACTCTGCTTAGGAACACACAGTCTTCACTCTGCTCTAGGAACACACTGTCTTCACTCTGTTCTAGGAATACACTGTCAGCACCCTGCATCAGGAACACACTGTCTTCACTCTGCGCTAGGTACACAGTCTTCACTCTGCTCTAGAAACACACTGCCTTCACTCTGCTCTAGGAACACACTGTTTTCATTGTGCGCTACGATCACACTGTCTTCACTCTGCGTTTGGATCACACTGTCTTCACTCTGCTCTAGGAACACACTGTCGTCACTCTGCATTAGTAACATACTGGCTTCACACTCCTCTAGGAACATACTGTCTTCACTCTGCTCTAGGGACACACTGCCTTCACTCTGCTCTAGGAACACACTGTCTTCACTATGCGTTAGGAACACACTTTCTTCACTCTGCTCTAGGAACACACATTCTTCACTCTGCTCTAGGAACAACTGTGTTCATTCAGCTCTAGGAACACACTGTCTACACTCTCCTCTAGGAACACACTGTCGTCTCTCTGCTCTAGGAACACACTGTCTTCACTCTTCTCCAGAAACAAACTGTCTTCACTCAGCTCTATGAACACACTGTCTTCACTCTGCTCTAGGGACACACTGCCTTCATTCTGCTCTAGGAACACACTGCCTTCACTCTGATCTAAGAACACACTGTCTTCACTCTGTTCTAGGAACATAGTGTCTTCATCTGCATTTGTAACACACTGTCCTCACTCTACATTATGAACACACTGTCTTCACTCTGTTCTAGGAACACACTGTTTTACTCTGTGTTAGGAACACACTGTCTTCACTGTGCTCTAGGAACACACTGTATTTATTCTGCGTAAGGAACACACTGTGTTCACTCTGCTCTAGGAACACTCTGTCTTCACTCTGCTCCAGGAACACACTGTGTTTACTCTGCGTTAGGAACACACTGTCTTCACTCTGCTCTAGGAACACAATGTCTTCACTCCGCTCTAGGAACACACTGTCTTCACTCTGCGTTAGGAACACAATGTCTTCACTCTGTGTTAGGAACACACTGTCTTCACTCTGCATCAGGAAAACACTGTCTTCACTCTGCTCTAGGAAAGCACTGTATTCACCCTGGTCTAGGAACACACTGTCTTCACTCTGCATTAGGAACACACTGTCTTCACTCTGCATTAGAAACACACTATCTGCACTCTGCATCAGGAACACACTGTCTGCACTCTGCTCTAGGAACACACTGTCTTCTCTCTTGTCTAGGAACTCACTGTCTTCACTCTGCGTTAGGAACACAATGTCTTCACTCTGCTCTAGGAACACACTCTTTTCACTCTGCTCTAGGAACCCACTGTCTTCACTCTGCTCTAGAAACACAGGGTCTTCACTCTGCGATAGGAACACACTCTCTTCACTCTGCTCTAGGAACACACTGTCTTCACTCTGCTCTAGGAACACACTGTCTTTTTCTGCGATAGGAACACACTGTCTTACTCGGCTCTAGGAAACACTGTCTTCACTCTCCTCTAGGAACATTGTCTTCACTCTGCGTTAGGAACACACTGTCTTCACTCTGCTCTAGGAACACATTGTCTTCACTCTGCTCTAGGAACACACTGTCTTCACAATGCTTTAGAAACACACTGTCTTCACTCTGCTCTAGGAACACACTCTCTTCACTCTACTCTAGGAACACAATGTCTTCACTCTGCTCTAGGAAGACACTGTCTTCTCTCTGGTCTAGGAACACACGGTCTTCACTCTGCCCTAGGAACAAACTGTCTTCACCCGCCTGTAGGAACACATTGTCTTCATTCTGCGTTAGGAACACACCTTCTTCACTCTGCTCTAGGAACACACTGTCTTCACACTGCTCTAGGAACACACTGACTTATTCTGCATTAGGAACACACTGTCTTTACTCTGCCCTAGGAACAAACTGTCTTCACTCTCCTCTAGGAACACATTGTCTTCATTCTGCGTTAGGAACACACCTTCTCCACTCTGCTCTAGGAATACACTGTCTTCACTCTGCTCTAGAAACACACTGTCTTCACTCTTCTCTAGGAACACACTGTCTTCACTCTGCTCTAGGAACACACTGTCTTCACTCTGCTCTAGGAACACACTGTCTTCACTCTGCTCTACGAACACTGTCTTCACTCTGCATTAGGAAGACACTGTCTTCACTCTGCTCCATGCGCATACACTGAAACTCTGCCTTAGGAACACACTGTCTTCACTCTCCTCTAGGAACACTGTCTTCACTCTGCGTTAGAAATACACTGGCTACACTCTGCTCTAGAAACACACTGTCTTCACTCTGCATTAGGAACACACTGTCTTCACTCTGTTCCATGGGCATACACTGCAACTCTGCGTTAGGAACACACTGTCTTCACTCTCCTCTAGGAATACACTGTCTTCACTCTGTGTTAGGAACACAGTCTTCACTCTGCTCTAGGAACACACTGTCTTCACTCTGCCTTAGGAACACACTGGCTTGACTCTCCTCTAGGAACAAACAGTCTTCACTCTGCGCTAGGAACACATTTTCTTCACTCTGCTCTAGGAACACACTGCCTTCACTCTGATCTAAGAACACACTGTCTTCACTCTGTTCTAGGAACACACTGTCTTCAGTCTGCATTAGGAACAACTGTCTTCACTCTACATTATGAACACACTGTCTTCACTCTGTTCTAGGAACACACTGTCTTTACTCTACGTTAGGAACACACTGTCTTCACTGTGCTCTAGGAACACACTGTCTTCACCCTGCTCTAGGAACACACTGTCTTCACTCTGAGTTAGGAACACACTGTCTTCACTCTGCTTTAGGAATACACTGTCTGCACTCTGCATCAGGAACAATCTGTCTTCACTCAGCGTTAGGAACACAGTCTTCACTCTGCTCCACGATCACACTGTCTTCAATCTGCCTTAGTAACACACTGTCTTCACTCTGCTCTAGGAACACACTGTCTTCACTGTGCTCTACGATCACACTGTCTTCACTCTGCGCGAGGAACACAGTCTTCACTCTATTCTAGAAACACATGCCTCCACTCTGCTCTAGGAACACACTGTCTTCACTCTGCTCTACGATCACACTGTCTTCACTCTGCGTTAGGAACACACTGTCTTCACTCTGTTCCATGGGCATACACTGCAACACTGCGTTAGGAACACACTGTCTTCACTCTCCTCTAGGAATACACTGTCTTCACTCTGTGTTAGGAACACAGTCTTCACTCCGCTCTAGGAACCCACTGACTTCACTCTGCCTTAGGAACACACTGGCTTGACTCTCCTCTAGGAACATACAGTCTTCACTCTGCGCTAGGAACACACTGTCTTCACTCTGCTCTAGGAACACACTGCCTTCACTCTGATCTAAGAACACACTGTCTTCACTCTGCTCTAGGAACACACTGTCTTCAGTCTGCATTAGGAACACACTGTCTTCACTCTACATTATGAAGACACTGTCTTCACTCTGTTCTAGGAACACACTGTCTTTACTCTACGTTAGGAACACACTGTTTTCACTGTGCTCTAGGAACACACTGTCTTCACCCTGCTCTAGGAACACACTGTCTTCAATCTGCTCTAGGAACACACTGTTTCACTCTGCTCTAGGAACACACTCTCTTCACTCTGCATTAGGAACACACAGTCTTCACTCTACTCTACGAACACACTGTCTTCACACTGCTCTAGGAACACACTGTCTGCAATCTGCATCAGGAACACACTGTCTTCACTCTGCTCTAGGAACACACTTTCTTCACTCTGAGTTAGGAACACACTGTCTTCACACTGCATTAGGAATACACTGTCTGCACTCTGCACCAGGAACACACTGTCTTCACTCTGCGCTAGGAACACAGTCTTCACTCTGCCCTAGAAACACACTGCCTTCACTCTGCTCTAGGAACACACTGTCTTCACCCTGCTCTAGTAACACACTGTCTTCACTCTGCTCTAGGAACACACTGTCTTCACTCTGCTCTAGGAACACACTGTCTTGACTCTGCATTAGGAACACATTGTCTTCACCCTGCTCTAGGAACACACTGTCTTCACTCTGCGTTAGGAACACATAGTCCTCACTCTGCTCTAGGAACACACTGACTTATTCTGCATTAGGAACACACTGTCTTTACTCTGCCCTAGGAACACATTGTCTTGACTCTGCTCTAGGAACACACTGTCTTCACTCTGTGTTAGGAACACACTGTCTTCACTCTGCTCTAGGAACACACTGTGTTCACTCTGACTTAGGAACACACTGGCTTCACTCTCCTCTAGGAACATACTGTCTTCACTCTGCGCTAGGAACACACTGTCTTCACTCCGCTCTAGGAACACACTGTCTTCACTCTGTTCTAGGAACACACTGTCTTCAGTCTGCATTAGGAACACTCTGTCTTCACTCTACATTATGAACACACTGTCTTCACTCTGTTCTAGGCACACACTGTCTTTACACTACGTTAGGAATACACTGTCTTCACTTTGCTCTAGGAACACACTGTCTTCACCCTGCTCTAGGAACACACTGTCTTAACTCTGCTTAGGAACACACTGTCTTCACTCTGCTCTAGGAACACAATGTCTTCATTCTGCTCTAGGAACACACTGTCTTCACTCTGCTCTAGGAACACACTGTCTTCACTCTGCTAAGAAACACACTGTATTCACTCTTCTCTAGGAACACACTGTCTTCACTCTGCTCTAGGAAAACACTGTCTTCACTCTGTGTTAGGAACACACTGTCTTCACTCCGCTCCATGCGCATACACTGCAACTCTGCCTTAGGAACACACTGTCTTCACTCTCCTCTAGGAACACACTGTCTTCACTCTGCGTTAGAAATACACTGGCTACACTCTGCTCTAGAAACACACTGTCTTCACTCTGCATTAGGACACACTGGTTCACTCTCCTCTAGGAACACACTGTCTTCACTCTGCGCTAGGAACACACTGTCTTCACTCTGCTCTAGGAACACACTGCCTTCACTCTGATCTAAGAACACACTGTCTTCTCTCTGTTCTAGAAACACACTGTCTTCAGTCTGCATAAGGAACACACTGTCTTCACTCTACATTATGAACACACTGTCTTCACTCTGCTCTAGGAACACACTGCCTTCACTCTGATCTAAGAACACACTGTCTTCACTCTGTTCTAGGAACACACTGACTTCATTCTGCATTAGGAACACACTGTCTTCACTCTACATTAGAACACACTGTCTTCACTCTGTTCTAGGAACACACTGTCTTTACTCTACGTTAGGAACACACTGTCTTCACTGTGCTCTAGGAACACACTGTCTTCACCCTGCTCTAGGAACACACTGTCTTGACTCTGCATTAGGAACACACTGTCTTTACTCTGCTCTAGGAACACACTGTCTTATTCTGCATTAGGAACACACTGTCTTTACTCTGAGCTACGAACAAACTGTCTTCACTCTCCTCTAGGAACACATTGTCTTCATTCTGCGTTAGGAACACACCTTCTTCACTCTGCTCTAGGAACACACTGTCTTCACTCTGCGCTAGAAACACACTGTCTTCACTCTTCTCTAGGAACACACTGTCTTCACTCTGCTCTAGGAACACACTGTCTTCACTCAGCTCTAGGAACACACTGTCTTCACTCTGCTCTACGATCACTGTCTTCACTCTGCATTAGGAACACACTGTCTTCACTCTGCTTTAGGAACAGAATGTCTTCACTCTGCATGAGGAACACACTGTCTTCACTGTGCTTGAGAAACACACTTTTATCACTCTGCTCTAGGAACACACTGTCTTCACTCTGCGCTAGGAACAAACTGTCTTCACTCTGCTCTAGAAACACACTGTCTTCACTCTGCTCTAGGAACACACTGTCTGCACTCTGCATCAGGAACACACTGTCTTTCCTCTGCTCTAGGAACACACTGTCTTCACTCTGAGTTAGGAACACACTGTCTTCACACTGCATTAGGAACACATTGTCTGCTCTCTGCATCATGAACACACTGTCTTCACTCTGCGCTAGGAACACAGTCTTCACTCTATTTTGGAAACACACTGCCTTCACTCTGCTCTAGGAACAACTGTGTTCATTCAGCTCTAGGAACACACTGTCTACACTCTCCTCTAGGAACACACTGTCGTCTCTCTGCTCTAGGAACACACTGTCTTCACTCTTCTCTAGAAACACACTGTCTTCACTCAGCTCTATGAACACACTGTCTTCACTCTGCTCTAGCGATACACTGCCTTCATTCTGCTCTAGGAACACACTGCCTTCACTCTGATCTAAGAACACACTGTCTTCACTCTGTTCTAGGAACATAGTGTCTTCATCTGCATTTGGAACACACTGTCCTCACTCTACATTATGAACACACTTTCTTCACTCTGTTCTAGGAACACACTGTTTTACTCTGTGTTAGGAACATACTGTCTTCACTGTGCTCTAGGAACACACTGTATTTATTCTGCGTAAGAACACACTGTGTTCACTAAGCTCTAGGAACACTCTGTCTTCACTCTGCTCCAGGAAAACACTGTCTTTACTCTGCGTTAGGAACACACTGTCTTCACTCTGCTCTAGGAACACAATGTCTTCACTCCGCTCTAGGAACACACTGTCTTCACTCTGCATTAGGATCACAATGTCTTCACTCTGTATTAGGAACACACTGTCTTCACTCTGCATCAGGAACACACTGTCTTCACTCTGCTCTAGGAAAACACTGTATTCACCCTGCTCTAGGAACACACTGTCTTCACTCTGCATTAGGAACACACTGTCTTCACTCTGCATTAGAAACACACTATCTGCACTCTGCATCAGGAACACACTGTCTGCACTCTGCTCTAGGAACACACTGTCTTCACTCTTGTCTAGGAACTCACTGTCTTCACTCTGCTCTATGAACACACTGTCTTCACTGTGCTCTAGGAACACACTGTCTTCAATCTGCATTAGAAACACACTGGCTTCACTCTGCATTGGGAACACACTGTCTTCACTCTGCTCTAGGAACACACTGTCTTCACACTGCTCTAGGAACACACAGTCTTCACTCTGCCTTAGGAACACAATGTCTTCACTCTGCTCTAGGAACACACTGTTTTCACTCTGCTCTAGGAACCCACTGTCTTCACTCTGCTCTAGAAACACAGGGTCTTCACTCTGCGATAGGAACACACTCTCTTCACTCTGCTCTAGGAAAACACTGTCTTCACTCTGCTCTAGGAACACACTGTCTTTTTCTGCGATAGGAACACACTGTCTTCACTCGGCTCTAGGAACACACTGTCTTCACTCTCCTCTAGGAACACATTGTCTTCACTCTGCGTTAGGAACACACTGTCTTCATTCTGCTCTAGGAAAACACTGTCTTCATTCTGCTCTAGGAACACACTGTCTTATTCTGCGATAGGAACACACTGTCTTTACTCGGCTCTAGGAACACACTGTCTTCACTCTCCTCTAGGAACACATTGTCTTCACTCTGCGTTAGGAACACACTGTCTTCACTCTGCTCTAGGAACTCACTGTCTTCACTCTGCTCTAGGAAAACACTGTCTTCACTCTGCGTTAGGAACACACTGTCTTCACTCCGCTCCATGCGCATACACTGCAACTCTGCCCTAGGAACACACTGTCTTCACTCTCCTCTAGGAACACACTGTCTTCACTCTGCGTTAGAAATACACTGGCTACACTCTGCTCTAGAAACACACTGTCTTCACTCTGCGTTAGGAACACACTGGTTCACTCTCCTCTAGGAACACACTGTCTTCACTCTGCGCTAGGAACACACTGTCTTCACTCTGCTCTAGGAACACACTGCCTTCACTCTGATCTAGGAACACACTGTCTTCACTCTGTTCTAGGAAAACACTGTCTTCAGTCTGCATAAGGAACACACTGTCTTCACTCTACGTTATGAACACACTGTCTTCACTCTGTTCTAGGAAGACACTGTCATTACTCTGCGATAGGAAAACACTGTGTTCACTGTGCTCTAGGAACACACTGTCTTCACCCTGCTCTAGGAACACACTGTCTTCACTTTGCGTTAGTAACACACTGTCTTCACTCTGCTCTAGGAACACAATGTCTTCACTATGTGTTAGGAACACACTGTCTTCACTCTGCTTAGGAACAGACTGTCTTCACTCTGCTCTAGGAACACACTGTCTTCACTCTGTTCTACGAATACACTGTCTGCACCCTGCATTAGAAACACACTGCCTTCACTCTGCTCTAGGAACACACTGTCTTCATTCTGCGCTACGATCACACTGTCTTCACTCTGCCTTAGGATCACACTGTCTTCACTCTGCTCTAGGAACACACTGTCTTCACTCTGCATTAGCACATACTGGCTTCACTCTCCTCTAGGAACATACTGTCTTCACTCTGCTCTAGGGACACACTGCCTTCACTCTGCTCTAGGAACACACTGTCTTCACTACGTGTTAGGAACACATTTTCTTCACTCTGCTCTAGGAACACACATTCTTCACTCTGCTCTAGGAACAACTGTGTTCATTCAGCTCTAGGAACACACTGTCTACACTCTCCTCTAGGAACACACTGTCGTCTCTCTGCTCTAGGAACACACTGTCTTCACTCTTCTCTAGAAACACACTGTCTTCACTCAGCTCTATGAACACACTGTCTTCACTCTGCTCCAGGGACACACTGCCTTCATTCTGCTCTAGGAACACACTGCCTTCACTCTGATCTAAGAACACACTGTCTTCACTCTGTTCTAGGAACATAGTGTCTTCATCTGCATTTGGAACACACTGTCCTCACTCTACATTATGAACACACTGTCTTCACTCTGTTCTAGGAACACACTGTTTTACTCTGTGTTAGGAACATACTGTCTTCACTGTGCTCTAGGAACACACTGTATTTATTCTGCGTAAGAACACACTGTGTTCACTCTGCTCTAGGAACACTCTGTCTTCACTCTGCTCCAGGAACACACTGTCTATACTCAGCGTTAGGAACACACAGTCTTCACTCTGCTCTAGGAACACAATGTGTTCACTCCGCTCTAGGAACACACTGTCTTCATTCTGCATTAGGAACACAATGTCTTCACTCTGTATTAGGAACACACTGTCTTCACTCTGCATCAGGAACACACTGTCTTCACTCTGCTCTAGGAAAACACTGTATTCACCCTGCTCTAGGAACACACTGTCTTCACTCTGCATTAGGAACACACTGTCTTCACTCTGCATTAGAAACACACTATCTGCACTCTGCATCAGGAATACACTGTCTGCACTCTGCTCTAGGAACACACTGTCTTCACTCTTGTCTAGGAACTCACTGTCTTCACTCTGCTCTATGAACACACTGTCTTCACTGTGCTCTAGGAACACACTGTCTTCAATCTGCATTAGAAACACACTGGCTTCACTCTGCATTGGGAACACACTGTCTTCACTCTGCTCTAGGAACACACTGTCTTCACACTGCTCTAGGAACACACAGTCTTCACTCTGCGTTAGGAACACAATGTCTTCACTCTGCTCTAGGAACACACTGTTTTCACTCTGCTCTAGGAACCCACTGTCTTTACTCTGCTCTAGAAACACAGGGTCTTCACTCTGCGATAGGAACACACTCTCTTCACTCTCCTCTAGGAACACATTGTCTTCACTCTGCGTTAGGAACACACTGTCTTCATTCTGCTCTAGGAAAACACTGTCTTCACTCTGCTCTAGGAACACACTGTCTTTTTCTGCGATAGGAACACACTGTCTTCACTCGGCTCTAGGAACACACTGTCTTCACTCTCCTCTAGGAACACATTGTTTTCACTCTGCGTTAGGAACACACTGTCTTCATTCTGCTCTAGGAAAACACTGTCTTCACTCTGCTCTAGGAACACACTGTCTTTTTCTGCGATAGGAACACACTGTCTTTACTCGGCTCTAGGAACACACTGTCTTCACTCTCCTCTAGGAACACATTGTCTTCACTCTGCGTTAGGAACACACTGTCTTCACTCTGCTCTAGGAACACACTGTCTTCACTCTGCTCTAGGAACACACTGTCTTCACAATGCTTTAGAAACACACTGTCTTCACTCTGCTCTAGGAACACCCTCTCTTCACTCTACTCTAGGAACACACTGTCTTCACTCTGCTCTAGGAAGACACTGTCTTCTCTCTGGTCTAGGAACACACGGTCTTCACTCTGCCCTAGGAACAAACTGTCTTCACTCTCCTGTAGGAACACATTGTCTTCATTCTGCGTTAGGAACACACCTTCTTCACTCTGCTCTAGGAACACACTGTCTTCACACTGCTCTAAAAACACACTGACTTATTCTGCATTGGGAACTCACTGTCTTTACACTGCCCTAGGAACAAACTGTCTTCACTCTCCTGTAGGAACACATTGTCTTCATTCTGCGTTAGGAACACACCTTCTTCACTCTGCTCTAAGAACACACTGTCTTCACTGTGCTCTAGGAACACATTGTCTTCACTCTGCTCTAGGAACACACTGTCTTCACTCTGCTCTACGATCACTGTCTTCACTCTGCAATAGGAACACACTGTCTTCACTCTGCTCCAGGCGCATACACTGTAACTCTGTGTTAGGAACACACTGTCTTCACTCTCCTCTAGGAACACACTGTCTTCACTCTCCTCTAGGAACACACTGTCTTCACTCTGCTCTAGGAACACACTGTCTTCACTCTGCTCTAGGAACACACAGTCTTCACTCTGCTTTAGGAACACACTGTCTTCACTTTGCTCTAGGAACACCCTGTCTTCAATCTGCTTTAGGAACACACTGGCTACACTCTGCTTTAGGAACAGACAGTCTTCACTCTGCATGAGGAACACACTGTCTTCACTGTGCTTTAGAAACACACTTTCATCACTCTGCCCTCGGAACACACTGTCTTCACTCTGCTCTAGGAACACACTGTCTTCATTCTGCTTAGGGACACTCTGTCTTCACTGTGCTCTAGGAACACACTGTCTTCACTCTGCGCTAGGAACAAACTGTCTTCACTCTGCTCTAGATACACACTGTCTTCACTCTGCTCTAGGAACACACTGTCTGCACTCTGCATCAGGAACACACTGTCTTCACTGTGCTTTAGAAACACACTTTTTTAACTCTGCTCTAGGAACACACTGTCTTCACTCTTCTCTACGATCACACTGTCTTCACTCTGCATTAGTAACACACTGTCTTCAGTCTGCTCATGGGCAAACACTGCAACTCTGCTTTAGGAACACACTGTCTTCACTCTCCTCTAGGAATACACTGTCTTCACTCTCCTCTAGGAAGACACTGTCTACACTCTGCGTTAGGAACACACTGGCTTCACTCTCCTCTAGGAACATATTGTCTTCACTCTGCGCTAGGGACACACTGTCTTCACTCTGCTCTAGGAACACATTGCCTTCACTCCGATCTAAGAACACACTGTCTTCACTCTGTTCTAGGAACACACTGTCTTCACTCTGCTCTAGGAACACATTGTCTATACTCTGCTCTAGGAACACACTGTCTTCACTCTGCTCTACGATCACTGTCTTCACTCTGCAATAGGAACACACTGTCTTCACTCAGCTCCAGGCGCATACACTGTAACTCTGTGTTAGGAACACACTGTCTTCACTATCCTCTAGGAACACACTGTCTTCACTCTCCTCTAGGAACACACTGTCTTCACTCTGCTCTAGGAACACACTGTCTTCACTCTGCTCTAGGAACACACTGTCTTCACTCTGCTTTAGGAACACAGTGTCTTCACTTTGCTCTAGGAACACCCTGTCTTCACTCTGCTTTAGGAACACACTGTCTTCACTCTGCTTTAAAACAGACAGTCTTCACTCTGCATGAGGAACACACTGTCTTCACTGTTCTTTAGAAACACACTTTCAACACTCTGCTCTAGGAACACACAGTCTTCAATCTGCTCTAGGAACACACTGTCTTCACTCTGCTTAGGGACACTCTGTCTTCACTCTGCTCTAGGAACACACTGTCTTCACTCTGCGCTAGGACCAAACTGTCTTCACTATGCTCTAGAAATACACTGTCTTCACTCTGCTCTAGGAACACACTGTCTGCACTCTGCATCAGGAACACACTGTCTTTCCTCTGCTCTAGGAACACACTGTCTTCACTCTGAGTTAGGAACACACTGTCTTCACCCTGCTCTAGGAACACATTGTCTGCTCTCTGCATCATGAACACACTGTCTTCACTCTGCGCTAGGAACACAGTCTTCACTCTACTCTAGAAACACACTGCCTTCACTCTGCTCTAGGAACACACTGTCTTCACTCTGCATTAAGAACACACTGTCTTCATCTGTTCCATGGGCATACACTGCAACTCTGTGTTAGGAACACACTGTCTTCACTCTCCTTTAGGAATACACTGTCTTCACTGTGTGTTAGGAACACACTGCCTTCACTCTGCTCTAGGAACACACTGTCTTCACTCTGACTTAGGAACACACTGGCTTCACTCTCCTCTAGGAACATACTGTCTTTACTCTGCGCTAGGAACACACTGTCTTCACTCCGCTCTAGGAACACACTGCCTTCACTCTGATCTAAGAACACACTGTTTTCACTCTGTTCTAGGAACACACTGTCTTCAGTATGCATTAGGAACACTCTGTCTTCACTCTGCTTTAGGAACACACTGTCCTCACTCTGCTCTAAGAACACACTGTCTTCACTCTGCGTTAGGAACACACCGTCCTCACTCTGCTCTAGGAACACACAGTCTTCACCCTGCTTAGGAACACACTGTCTTCACTCTGCTCTAGGAACACACTGTCTTCATTCTGCTCTAGGAACACACTCTCTTCAGTCTGCTCTAGGAAAACACTGTCTTCACTTTGCTAAGAAACCACTGTCTTCACTCTTCTCTAGGAACACACTGTCTTCACTCTGCTCTAGGAAAACACTGTCTTCACTCTGCGTTAGGAACACAATGTCTTCACTCTGCTCTAGGAACACACTGTTTTCACTCTGCTCTAGGAACCCACTGTCTTCACTCTGCTCTAGAAACACAGGGTCTTCACTCTGCGATAGGAACACACTCTCTTCACTCTCCTCTAGGAACACATTGTCTTCACTCTGCGTTAGGAACACACTGTCTTCATTCTGCTCTAGGAAAACACTGTCTTCACTCTGCTCTAGGAACACACTGTCTTTTTCTGCGATAGGAACACACTGTCTTCACTCGGCTCTAGGAACACACTGTCTTCACTCTCCTCTAGGAACACATTGTTTTCACTCTGCGTTAGGAACACACTGTCTTCATTCTGCTCTAGGAAAACACTGTCTTCACTCTGCTCTAGGAACACACTGTCTTTTTCTGCGATAGGAACACACTGTCTTTACTCGGCTCTAGGAACACACTGTCTTCACTCTCCTCTAGGAACACATTGTCTTCACTCTGCGTTAGGAACACACTGTCTTCACTCTGCTCTAGGAACACACTGTCTTCACTCTGCTCTAGGAACACACTGTCTTCACAATGCTTTAGAAACACACTGTCTTCACTCTGCTCTAGGAACACCCTCTCTTCACTCTACTCTAGGAACACACTGTCTTCACTCTGCTCTAGGAAGACACTGTCTTCTCTCTGGTCTAGGAACACACGGTCTTCACTCTGCCCTAGGAACAAACTGTCTTCACTCTCCTGTAGGAACACATTGTCTTCATTCTGCGTTAGGAACACACCTTCTTCACTCTGCTCTAGGAACACACTGTCTTCACACTGCTCTAAAAACACACTGACTTATTCTGCATTAGGAACTCACTGTCTTTACACTGCCCTAGGAACAAACTGTCTTCACTCTCCTGTAGGAACACATTGTCTTCATTCTGCGTTAGGAACACACCTTCTTCACTGTGCTCTAGGAACACACTGTCTTCACTCTGCTCTAGAAAAACACTGTCATCACTCTTCTCTAAGAACACACTGTCTTCACTCTGCTCTAGGAACACATTGTCTTCACTCTGCTCTAGGAACACACTGTCTTCACTCTGCTCTACAATCACTGTCTTCACTCTGCAATAGGAACACACTGTCTTCACTCTGCTCCAGGCGCATACACTGTAACTCTGTGTTAGGAACACACTGTCTTCACTCTCCTCTAGGAACACACTGTCTTCACTCTCCTCTAGGAACACACTGTCTTCACTCTGCTCTAGGAACACACTGTCTTCACTCTGCTCTAGGAACACACAGTCTTCACTCTGCTTTAGTAACACACTGTCTTCACTTTGCTCTAGGAACACCCTGTCTTCACTCTGCTTTAGGAACACACTGGCTTCACTCTGCTTTAGGAACAGACAGTCTTCACTCTGCATGAGGAACACACTGTCTTCACTGTGCTTTAGAAACACACTTTCATCACTCTGCTCTCGGAACACACTGTCTTCACTCTGCTCTAGGAACACACTGTCTTCACTCTGCTTAGGGACACTCTGTCTTCACTGTGCTCTAGGAACACACTGTCTTCACTCTGCGCTAGGAACAAACTGTCTTCACTCTGCTCTAGATACACACTGTCTTCACTCTGCTCTAGGAACACACTGTCTGCACTCTGCATCAGGAACACACTGTCTTCACTGTGCTTTAGAAACACACTTTTTTAACTCTGCTCTAGGAACACACTGTCTTCACTCTTCTCTACGATCACACTGTCTTCACTCTGCGTTAGTAACACACTGTCTTCAGTCTGCTCATGGGCAAACACTGCAACTCTGCTTTAGGAACACACTGTCTTCACTCTCCTCTAGGAATACACTGTCTTCACTCTCCTCTAGGAAGACACTGTCTACACTCTGCGTTAGGAACACACTGGCTTCACTCTCCTCTAGGAACATATTGTCTTCACTCTGCGCTAGGGACACACTGTCTTCACTCTACTCTAGGAACACATTGCCTTCACTCCGATCTAAGAACACACTGTCTTCACTCTGTTCTAGGAACACACTGTCTTCACTCTCCTCTAGGAACACACTGTCTTCACTCTACATTATGAACACACTGTCTTACAATGTTCTAGGAACACACTGTCTTCACTCTGCTCTAGGAACACACTGTCTTCACTCTGCTCTAGGAACACACAGTCTTCACCCTGCCCTAGGAACACACTGCCTTCACTCCGATCTAAGAACACACTGTCTTCACTCTGTTCTAGGAACACACTGTCTTCACTCTACATTATGAACACACTGTCTTCACTCTGCTCTAGGAACACACTGTCTTCACTTTGTGTTAGGAACACAGAGTCTTCACTCTGCTCTACGATCACACTGTCTTCACTCTCTTCTAGGAATACACTGTCTTCACTCTGTGTTAGGAACACACAGTCTTCACTCTGCTCTAGGAACACACTGTCTTCACTCTGCTCTAGAAACACACTGTCTTCACTCTTCTCTAGGAACACACTGTCTTCACTCTGCTCTAGGAACACATTGTCTTCACTCTGCTCTAGGAACACACTGTCTTCACTCTGCTCTACGATCACTGTCTTCACTCTGCAATAGGAACACATTGTCTTCACTCAGCTCCAGGCGTATACACTGTAACTCTGTGTTAGGAACACACTGTCTTCACTATCCTCTAGGAACACACTGTCTTCACTATCCTCTAGGAACACACTGTCTTCACTCTCCTCTAGGAACACACTGTCTTAACTCTGCTCTAGGAACACACTGTCTTCACTCTGCTCTAGGAACACACTGTCTTCACTCTGCTTTAGGAACACACTGTCTTCACTTTGCTCTCGGAACACCCTGTCTTCACTCTGCTTTAGGAACACACTGTCTTCACTCTGCTTTAAAACAGACAGTCTTCACTCTGCATGAGGAACACACTGTCTTCACTGTTCTTTAGAAACACACTTTCAACACTCTGCTCTAGGAACACACAGTCTTCACTCTGCTCTAGGAACACACTGTCTTCACTCTGCTTAGGGACACTCTGTCTTCACTCTGCTCTAGGAACACACTGTCTTCACTCTGCGCTAGGAACAAACTGTCTTCACTCTGCTCTAGAAATACACTGTCTTCACTCTGCTCTAGGAACACACTGTCTGCACTCTGCATCAGGAACACACTGTCTTCAATCTGCTCTAGGAACACACTGTCTTCACTCTGAGTTAGGAACACGCTGTCTTCACCCTGCTCTAGGAACACATTGTCTGCTCTCTGCATCATGAACACACTGTCTTCACTCTGCGCTAGGAACACAGTCTTCACTCTACTCTAGAAACACACTGCCTTCACTCTGCTCTAGGAACACACTGTCTTCACTCTGCGTTAAGAACACACTGTCTTCATCTGTTCCATGGGCATACACTGCAACTCTGTGTTAGGAACACACTGTCTTCACTCTCCTCTAGGAATACACTGTCTTCACTGTGTGTTAGGAACACACTGCCTTCACTCTGCTCTAGGAACACACTGTCTTCACTCTGACTTAGGAACACACTGGCTTCACTCTCCTCTAGGAACATACTGTCTTTACTCTGCGCTAGGAACACACTGTCTTCACTCCGCTCTAGGAACACACTGCCTTCACTCTGATCTAAGAACACACTGTTTTCACTCTGTTCTAGGAACACACTGTCTTCAGTATGCATTAGGAACACTCTGTCTTCACTCTGCTTTAGGAACACACTGTCCTCACTCTGCTCTAGGAACACACTGTCTTCACTCTGCTTTAGGAACACACAGTCTTCACTCTGCATAGGAAAACTCTGTCTTATTCTGCATTAGGAACACACTGTCTTTACTCTGCCATAGGAACACACTGTCTTCACTCTCCTCTAGGAAAACATTGTCTTCACTCTGCCTTAGGAACACACCGTCCTCACTCTGCTCTAGGAACACACAGTCTTCACCCTGCTTAGGCACACTGTCTTCACTCTGCTCTAAGATCACACTGTCTTCACTCTGCGTTAGGAACACACTGTCTTCACTCTGCTCCATGCGCATACACTGCAACACTGCGTTAGGAACACACAGTCTTCACTCTGCTCTAGGAACACACTGTCTTCACTCTGCATAGGAATACACTGTCTTCACTCTCCTCTAGGAACACACTGTCTTATTCTGCTCTAGGAACACACTGTCTTCACTCTGCTCATGGAACACTCTGTCTTCACTCTGCTCTAGGATCACATTGTCTTCACTCTGCGTTAGGAAAAGACTGTCTTCACTCTGTTCCATGCACATACACTGCAACTCTGCGTTAGGAACACACTGTCTTCACTCTCCCCTAGGAACACACTGTCGTCACTCTGCATTAGGAACACACTGTCTTAACTCTGCCCTAGGAACACACTGTCTTCACTCTGCTCTAGGAACACACTGTCTTCACTCTGCATAGGAACACACTGGCTTCACTCTGCTCTAGGAACACACTGTCTTCACTCTGCACTCGGAACACACTGTCTTCACTCTGTCCAGAAATACACTGTCTTCACTCTGCTCTAGGAACACACTGTCTGCAATCTGCATCAGGAACACACTGTCTTCACTCTGCTCTAGGAACACACTGTCTTCACCTTGCGTTAGGAACACATTGGCTTCACTCTCCTCTAGGAACATACTTTCTTCACTCTTTGTTAGGAACACACTGTCTTCACTCTGCTCTAGGGAACACACTGCCTTCACTCTGATCTAAGAACACACTGTCTTCACTCTGTTCTAGGAACACACTCTCTTTAGTCTGCATTAGGAACACACTGTCTTCACTCTACATTAAAACACACTGTCTTCACTCTGTTCTAGGAACACACTATCTTTACTCTACGTTAGGAACACACTGTCTTCACTGTTCTCTAAGAACACACTGTCTTCACCCTGCTCTAGGAACACACTGTCTTCACTCTGCTCTAGAAACACACTGTCTTCACTCTGCTCTAGGAACACACTGTCTTGACTCTGCATTAGGAACACACTGTCTTCACTCTGCTCTAGGAACACACTGTCTTCACTCTTCGTTAGGAACACACAGTCTTCACTCTGCTCTAAGAACACACTGACTTATTCTGCATTAGGAGCACACAGTCTTTACTCTAGCCTAGGAACACACTATCTTCCCTCTCCTCTAGGAACACATTGTCTTCACTCTGCGTTAGGAACACACGTTCTTCACTATGCTCTAGGAACACACTGTCTTCACTCTGCTTAGGAACACACTGTCTTCACACTGCTCTATGAAGACACTGTCTTCACTGTGCTATAGGAACACACTGTCTTCACTCTACGCTAGGAACACACTGTCTTCACTCTGCTCTAGAAACACACTGTCTTCACTCTTCCCTAGGAACACACTGTCTTCACTCTGCTCTTGGAACACACAGTCTTCTCTCTGCTCTATGATCACACTGTCTTCACTCTGCGTTCGGAACACACTGTCTTCACTCTGCTCAATGGGCATACACTGCAACTCTGCGTTAGGAACACACTGTCTTCACTCTCCTCTAGGAATACACTGTCTTCACTCTGTGTTAGGAACACACTGTCTTCACTCTCCTCTAGGAACACACTGTCTTCACTCTGCGTTAGGAACACACTGGCTTCACTCTCCTCTAGGAACATACTGTCTTCACTCTGCGCTAGGGACACACTGTCTTAACTCTGCTCTAGGAACACACTGCCTTCACTCTGATCTAAGAACACACTGTCTTCACTCTGTTCTAGGAACACACTGTCTTCACTCTACTCTAGGAACACACTGTCTTCACTCTACATTATGAACAAACTGTCTTCACTCTGTTCTAGGAACACACTGTAATCACCCTGCTCTAGGAACACACTGTCTTCACTGTGCTCTAGGAACACACTGTCTTCACCCTGCTCTAGGAACACACTTTCTTCACTCTGCTCTAGAAACACACTGTTTTCACTCTGCATAGGAACACACTGTATTCACTCTGCTCTAGGAACACACTGTCTTCACTCTGCACTAGGAACACACTGTCTTCACTCTGCCCAGGAAATACACTGTCTTCACTCTGCTCTAGGAACATACTGTCTGTAATCTGCATCAGGAACACACTGTCTTCACTCTGCTCTAGGAACACACTGTATTCACTCTGCGTTAGGAACACACTGGCTTCACTCTCCTCTAGGAACATACTTTCTTCACTCTGTGTTAGGAACACACTGTCTTCACTCTGCCCTAGGAACACACTGCCTTCACTCTGATCTAAGAACACACTGTCTTCACTCTGTTCTAGGAACACACTCTCTTTAGTCTGCATTAGGAACACACTGTCTTCACTCTACATTAAAACACACTGTCTTCACTCTGTTCTAGGAACACACTATCTTTACTCTACATTAGGAACACACTGTCTTCAATGTTCTCTAAGAAAACACTGTCTTCACCCTGCTCTAGGAACACACTGTCTTCACTCTGCTCTAGAAACACACTGTCTTCACTCTGCTCTAGGAACACACTGTCTTGACTCTGCATTAGGAACACACTGTCTTCACTCTGCTCTAGGAACACACTGTCTTCACTCTTGGTTAGGAACACACAGTCTTCACTCTGCTCTAAGAACACACTGACTTATTCTGCATTAGGAACACACTGTCTTTACTCTAGCCTAGGAACACACTGTCTTCACTGTTCTCTAAGAACACACTGTCTTCACCCTGCTCTAGGAACACACTGTCTTCACACTGCTCTAGGAAGACACTCTCTTCACTCTGCTCTAGGAACACACTGTCTTCACTCTGCGCTAGGAACACACTGTCTTCACTCTGCTCTAGAAACACACTGTCTTCACTCTTCTCTAGGAACACACTGTCTTCACTCTGCTCTTGGAACACACTGTCTTCTCTCTGCTCTATGATCACACTGTCTTCACTCTGCGTTAAGAACACACTGTCTTCATCTGTTCCATGGGCATACACTGCAACTCTGCGTTAGGATCACACTGTCTTCACTCTCCTCTAGGAATACACTGTCTTCACTCTGTGTTAGGAACACACTGTCTTCACTCTCCTCTAGGAACACACTGTCTTCACTCTGCGTGAGGAACACACTGGGTTCACTCTCCTCTAGGAACATACTGTCTTCACTCTGCGCTAGGGACACACTGTCTTCACTCTGCTCTAGGAACACACTGCCTTCACTCTGATCTAAGAACAGACTGTCTTCACTCTGTTCTAGGAACACACTGTCTTCACTCTGCTCTAGGAACACACTGTCTTCACTCTACATTATGAACAAACTGTCTTCACTCTGTTCTAGGAACACACTGTATTCACCCTGCTCTAGGAACACACTATCTTCACTGTGCTCATGGAACACACTGTCTTCACTCTGCTCTAGGATCACATTGTCTTCACTCTGCGTTAGGAACACACTGTCTTCACTCTGTTCCATGGACATACACTCCAACTCTGCGTTAGGAACACACAGTCTTCACTCTGCTCTAGGAACACACTGACTGATTCTGCATTAGGAACACACTGTCTTTCCTCTGCCCTAGGAACACACTATCTTCACTCTCCTCTAGGAACACACTGTCTTCACTCTGCGTTAGGAACACACTGTCTTCACTCTGCTCCATGGGCATACACTGCAACTCCGCGTTAGGAACACACTGTCTTCACTCTCCTCTAGGAATACACTGTCTTCACTCTGTGTTAGGAACACACTGTCTTCACTCTCCTCTAGGAACACACTGTCTTCACTGTGCGTTAGGAACACACTGGCTTCACTCTCCTCTAGGAACATACTGTCTTCACACTGCGCTAGGGACACACTGTCTTCACTCTGCTCTAGGAACACACTGTCTTCACTCTGCTCATGGAACAAACTGTCTTCACTCTGCTCTAGGATCACATTGTCTTCACTCTGCGTTAGGAACACACTGTCTTCACTCTGTTCCATGCACATACACTCCAACTCTGCGTTAGGAACACACTGTCTTCACTCTCCTCTAGGAACACACTGTCTTCACTCTGAGTTAGGAACACACTGTCTTCACTCTGGTCTAGGAACACACTGTCTTCACTATGTGTTAGGAACACACATTGTTCATTGTGCTCTCGGAACATACTGTCTTCACTCTGCTCTAGGAACACACTTTCTTCACTCTGCTCTAGGAACACACTGTGTTCACTCTGCTCTAGGAACACACTGTATTCACCCTGCTCTAGGAACACACTGTCTTCACTGTGCTCTAGGAACACACTGTCTTCACCCTGCTCTAGGAACACACTGTCTTCACTCTGCTCTAGAAACACACTGTCTTCACTCTGCTCTAGGAACACACTGTCTTGACTCTGCATTAGGAACACACTGTCTTCACACTGCTGTAGGAACACACCGTCTTCACTCTCCATTAGGAACACACAGTCTTCACTCTGCTCTAGGAACACACTGACTTATTCTGCATTAGGAACACACTGTTTTTACTCTGCCCTAGGAACACACTATCTTCACTCTCCTCTAGGAACACACTGTCTTCACTCTGAGTTAGGAACACCCTGTCTTCACTCTGGTCTAGGAACACACTGTCTTCACTATGTGTTAGGAACATACTTTGTTCATTGTGACCTCGGAACATACTCTCTTCACTCTGCTCTAGGAACACACTTTCTTCACTCTGCTCTAGGAACACACTGTGTTCACTCTGCTCTAGGAACACACTGTATTCACTATGCTCTAGGAACACACTGTCTTTACTCTGTGATAGGAACACAATGTCTTCACTCTGCTCTAGGAACACACTGTTTTCACTCTGCTCTAGGAACACACTGTCTTCACTCTGCTCTAGGAACACACTGTATTCACTCTGCTCTAGGACCATACTGTCTTCACTCAGCTTAAAAACACACTGTCTTCACTCTGCTCTAGACACACTGTCTTCACTCTGCATTAGGAACACACTGTCTTCACTCTGCTCTAGGAACACCCTGTCTTCACTTTGCTTTAGGAACACACTGTCTTCACTCTGCTTTAGGAACAGACTGTCTTCACTCTGCATGAGGAACACACTGTCTTCACTGTGCTTTAGAAACACACTTTTTTAACTCTGCTCTAGGAATACACTGTCTTTACTCTGTTCTAGGAACACACTGTCTTCACTCTGCTCTAGGAACACACTGTCTTCACACTGCTCTAGGAACACACCGTCTTCACTCTGCGTTAGGAACACACAGTCTTCACTCTGCTCTAGGAACACACTGACTTATTCTGCATTAGGAACACACTGTCTTTACTCTGCCCTAGGAACACATTATCTTCACTATCCTCTAGGAACACACTGTCTTCACTCTGCGTTAGGAACATACTGTCTTCACTCTGCTCCATGGGCATACACTGCAACTCCGCGTTAGGAACACACTGTGTTCACTCTCCTCTAGGAACACATTGTCTTCACTCTGCGTTAGGAACACACCTTCTTCACTCTGCTCTAGGAAGACACTGTCTTCACTCTGCTCTAGGAACACACTGTCTTCACTCTGCGCTAGAAACACACTGTCTTCACTCTGCTCTAGGAACACACTGTCTTCACTCTGCTCTAGGAACACACTGTCTTCACTCTGCTCTAGGAACACACTGTCTTCACTCTGCGTTAGGAACACACTGTCTTCACTCTGCTCCATGGGCATACACTGCAACTCTGCGTTAGGAACACACTGTCTTCACTCTCCTCTAGGAATACACTGTCTTCACTCTGTGTTAGGAACACACTGTCTTCACTCTCCTCTAGGAACACACTGTCTTCACTCTGCGTTAGGAACACACTGGTTTCACTCTCCTCTAGGAACATACTGTCTTCACACTGTGCTAGGGACACACTGTCTTCACTCTGCTCTAGGAACACACTGTCTTCACTCTGCTCATGGAACACACTGTCTTCACTCTGCTCTAGGATCACATTGTCTTCACTCTGCGTTAGGAACACACTGTCTTCACTCTGTTCCATGCACATACACTCCAACTCTGTGTTAGGAACACACTGTCTTCACTCTCCTCTAGGAACACACTGTCTTCACTCTGAGTTAGGAACACACTGTCTTCACTCTGGTCTAGGAACACACTGTCTTCACTATGTGTTAGGAACACACTTTGTTCATTGTGCTCTCGGAACATACTGTCTTCACTCTGCTCTAGGAACACACTTTCTTCACTCTGCTCTAGGAACACACTGTGTTCACTCTGCTCTAGGAACACACTGTATTCACCCTGCTCTAGGAACATACTGTCTTCACTGTGCTCTAGGAACACACTGTCTTCACCCTGCTCTAGGAACACACTGTCTTCACTCTGCTCTAGAAACACACTGTCTTCACTCTGCTCTAGGAACACACTGTCTTGACTCTGCATTAGGTACACACTGTCTTCACACTGCTCTAGGAACACACCGTCTTCACTCTGCATTAGGAACACACAGTCTTCACTCTGCTCTAGGAACACACTGACTTATTCTGCATTAGGAACACACTGTTTTTACTCTGCCCTAGGAACACACTATCTTCACTCTCCTCTAGGAACACATTGTCTTCACTCTGCGTTAGGAACACACCTTCTTCACGCTGCTTTAGGAACACACTGTCTTCACTCTGCTTAGGAACACACTGTCTTCACTCTGCTCTAGGAAGACACTGTCTTCACTCTGCTCTAGGAACACACTGTCTTCACTCTGCGCTAGAAACACACTGTCTTCACTCTGCTCTAGAAACACACTGTCTTCACTCTGCTCTAGGAACACACTGTCTTCACTCTGCTCTAGGAACACACTGTCTTCACTCTGCTCTAGGAACACACTGTCTTCACTCTGCGTTAGGAACACACTGTCTTCACTCTGCTCCATGGGCATACACTGCAACTCTGCGTTAGGAACACAATGTCTTCACTCTCCTCTAGGAATACACTGTCTTCACTCTGTGTTAGGAACACACTGTCTTCACTCTCCTCTAGGAACACACTGTCTTCACTCTGCCTTAGGGACACACTGGCTTCACTCTCCTCTAGGAACATACTGTCTTCACACTGCGCTAGGGACACACTGTCTTCACTCTGCTCTAGGAACACACTGTCTTCACTCTGCTCATGGAACACACTGTCTTCACTCTCCTCTAGGAACACACTGTCTTCACTCTGAGTTAGGAACACACTGTCTTCACTCTGGTCTACGAACACACTGTCTTCACTATGTGTTAGGAACACACTTTGTTCATTGTGCTCTCAGAAATACTGTCTTCACTCTGCTCTAGGAACACACTTTCTTCACTCTGCTCTAGGAACACACTGTGTTCACTCTGCTCTAGGAACACACTGTATTCACTATGCTCTAGGAACACACTGTCTTTACTCTGTGTTAGGAACACAATGTCTTCACTCTGCTTTAGGAACACACTGTCTTCACTCTGCTCTAGGAACACACTGTCTTCACTCTGCTCTAGGAACACACTGTCTTCACTCAGCATTAGGAACACACTGTCTTCACTCTGCTCTAGGAACACCCTGTCTTCACTCTGCTTTAGGAACACACTGTCTTCACTCTGCTTTAGGAACAGACTGCCTTCACTCTGCATGAGGAACACACTGTCTTCACTGTGCTTTAGAAACACACTTTTTTAACTCTGCTCTAGGAACACACTGTCTTTACTCTGTTCTAGGAACACACTGTCTTCACTCTGCATAGGAACACACTGTCTTCACTCTGCTCTAGGAACACACTGTCTGCAATCTGCATCAGGAACACACTGTCTTCACTCTGGTCTAGGAACACACTGTCTTCACTATGTGTTAGGAACACACTTTGTTCATTGTGCTCTCGGAACATACTGTCTTCACTCTGCTCTAGGAACACACTTTCTTCACTCTGCTCTAGGAACACACTGTGTTCACTCTGCTCTAGGAACACACTGTATTCACTATGCTCTAGGAACACACTGTCTTTACTCTGCGTTAGGAACACAATGTCTTCACTCTGCTCTAGGAACACACTGTTTTCACTCTGCTCTAGGAAAACACTGTATTCACTCTGCTCTAGGGACACACTGTCTTCACTCTGCTTAAAAACACACTGTCTTCACTCTGCTCTAGAAACACACTGTATTCACTCTGCTCTAGGAACACACTGTCTTCACTCTGCTCTAGGAACACACTGTCTTCACTCAGCATTAGGAACACACTGTCTTCACTCTGCTCTAGGAACACCCTGTCTTCACTCTGCTTTAGGAACACACTGTCTTCACTCTGCTTCAGGAACAGACTGTCTTCACTCTGCATGAGGAACACACTGTCTTCACTGTGCTTTAGAAACACACTTTTTTAACTCTGCTCTAGGAACACACTGTCTTTACTCTGCTCTAAGAACACACTGTCTTCACTCTGCATATGAACACACTGTCTTCACTCTGCTCTAGGAACACACTGTCTGCAATCTGCATCAGGAACACACTGTCTTCACTCTGAGTTAGGAACGCACTGTTCACACTGCATTACGAACACACTGTCTGCACTCTGCATCAGGAACACACTGTCTTCACTCTGCTCTAGGAACACACTGTCTTCACTCTGCGTTAGGAACACACTGGCTTCACTCACCTCAAGGAACATACTGTCTTCACTCTGTGCTAGGGACACACTGTCTTCACTCTGCTCTAGGAACACCCTGTCTTGACTCTGCATTAGGAACACACTGTCTTCACTCTGCTCTAGGAACACACTGTCTTCACTCTGCGTTAGGAACACACAGTCTTCACTCTGCTCTAGGAACACACTGACTTATTCTGAATTAGGAACACACTGTCTTTACTCTGCTCTAAGAACACACAGTCTTCACTCTGCTCTAGGAACACATTGTCTTCAATCTGCCTTAGGAACACACCTTCTTCACTCTGCTCTAGGAACACACTGTCTTCACTCTGCTTAGGAACACACTGTCTTCACTCTGCTCTAGGAACACACTGTCTTCACCCTGCTCAAGGAACACACTGTCTTCACTCTGCTCTAGAAACACACTGTCTTCACTCTGCTCTAGGAACACACTGTCTTGACTCTGCACTAGGAACACACTGTCTTCACACTGCTCTAGGAACACACCGTCTTCACTCTGCGTTAGGAACACACAGTCTTCACTCTGCTCTAGGAACACACTGACTTATTCTGCATTAGGAACACACTGTCTTTACTCTGCCCTAGGAACACACTATCTTCACTCTCCTCTAGGAACACACTGTCTTCACTCTGCGTTAGGAACACACTGTCTTCACTCTGCTCCATGGGCATACACTGCAACTCCGCGTTAGGAACACACTGTCTTCACTCTCCTCTAGGAATACACTGTCTTCACTCTGTGTTAGGAACACACTATTTTCACTCTCCTCTAGGAACACATTGTCTTCACTCTGCTTTAGGAACACACCTTCTTCACTCTGCTCTAGGAACACACTGTCTTCACTCTGCTTAGGAACACACTGTCTTCACTCTGCTCTAGGAACACACTGTCTTCACTCTGCGCTAGAAACACACTGTCTTAACTCTGCTCTAGAAACACACTGTCTTCACTCTGCTCTAGGAACACACTGTCTTCACTCTGCTCTAGGAACACACTGTCTTCACTCTGCTCTAGGAACACACTGTCTTCACTCTGCGTTAGGAACACACTGTCTTCACTCTGCTCCATGGGCATACACTGCAACTCTGCGTTAGGAACACACTGTCTTCACTCTCCTCTAGGAATACATTGTCTTCACTCTGTGTTAGGAACACACTGTCTTCACTCTCCTCTATGAACACACTGTCTTCACTCTGCGTTAGGAACACACTGGCTTCACTCTCCTCTAGAAACATACTGTCTTCACACTGTGCTAGGGACACACTGTCTTCACTCTGCTCTAGGAACACACTGTCTTCACTCTGCTCATGGAACACACTGTCTTCACTCTGCTCTAGGAACACACTGTCGTCACTCTGCTCATGGAACACACTGTCTTCACTCTGCTCTAGGATCATATTCTCTTCACTCTGCGTTAGGAACACACTGTCTTCACTCTGTTCCATGCACATACACTCCAACTCTGCGTTAGGAACACACTCTCTTCACTCTCCTCTAGGAACACACTGTCTTCACTCTGAGTTAGGAACACACTGTCTTCACTCTGGTCTAGGAACACACTGTCTTCACTATGTGTTAGGAACACACTTTGTTCATTGTGCTCTCGGAACATACTGTCTTCACTCTGCTCTAGGAACACACTTTCTTCACTCTGCTCTAGGAACACACTGTGTTCACTCTGCTCTAGGAACACACTGTCTTCACTGTGCTCTAGGAACACACTGTCTTCACTGTGCTCTAGGAACACACTGTCTTCACCCTGCTCTAGGAACACACTGTCTTCACTCTGCTCTAGAAACACACTGTCTTCACTCTGCTCTAGGAACACACTGTCTTGACTCTGCATTAGGAACACACTGTCTTCACACTGCTCTAGAACACACCGTCTTCACTCTGCGTTAGGAACACACAGTCTTCACTCTGCTCTAGGAACACACTGACTTATTCTGCATTAGGAACACACTGTTTTTACTCTGCCCTAGGAACACACTATCTTCACTCTCCTCTAGGAACACATTGTCTTCACTCTGCGTTAGGAACACACCTTCTTCACTCTGCTCTAGGAACACACTGTCTTCACTCTGCTCTATGAACACACTGTCTTCACTGTGCTCTAGGAAGACACTGTCTTCACTCTGCTCTAGGAACACACTGTCTTCACTCGGCGCTAGGAACACACTGTCTTCACTCTGCTCTAGAAACACACTGTCTTCACTCTGCTCTAGGAACACACTGTATTCACTCTGCTCTAGGAACACACTGTCTTCATTCTGCATTAGGAACACACTGTCTTCACTCTGCATTAGGAACACACTGTCTGCACTCTGCATCAGGAACACACTGTCTTCACTCTGTTCTAGGCACACATTGTCTTCACTCTGCGTTAGGAACACACTGTCTTCACTCTCCTCTAGGAATACACAGTCTTCACTCTGTGTTAGGAACACACTGTCTTCACTCTCCTCTAGGAACACACTGTCTTCACTCTGCGTTAGGAACACACTGGCTTCACTCTCCTCTAGGAACATACTGTCTTCACACTGTGCTAGGGACACACTGTCTTCACTCTGCTCTAGGAACACACTGTCTTCACTCTGCTCATGGAACACACTGTCTTCACTCTGCTCTAGGATCACATTGTCTTCACTCTGCGTTAGGAACACACTGTCTTCACTCTGTTCCATGCACATACACTCCAACTCTGCGTTAGGAACACACTGTCTTCACTTTCCTCTAGGAACACACTGTCTTCACTCTGAGTTAGGAACACACTGTCTTCACTCTGGTCTAGGAACACACTGTCTTCACTATGTGTTAGGAACACACTTTGTTCATTGTGCTCTCGGAACATACTGTCTTCACTCTGCTCTAGGAACACACTTTCTTCACTCTGCTCTAGGAACACACTGTGTTCACTCTGCTCTAGGAACATACTGTATTCACCCTGCTCTAGGAACATACTGTCTTCACTGTGCTCTAGGAACACACTGTTTTCACCCTGCTCTAGGAACACACTGTCTTCACTCTGCTCTAGAAACACACTGTCTTCACTCTGCTCTAGGAACACACTGTCTTGACTCTGCATTAGGTACACTCTGTCTTCACACTGCTCTAGGAACACACCGTCTTCACTCTGCGTTAGGAACACACAGTCTTCACTCTGCTCTAGGAACACACTGACTTATTCTGCATTAGGAACACACTGTCTTTACTCTGCCCTAGGAACACACTATCTTCACTCTCCTCTAGGAACACACTGTCTTCACTCTGCGTTAGGAACACACTG
The DNA here is from genome assembly GCF_037038515.1 of Microtus pennsylvanicus. Lineage (NCBI taxonomy): Eukaryota > Metazoa > Chordata > Mammalia > Rodentia > Cricetidae > Microtus > Microtus pennsylvanicus. The sequence continues at coordinate 75,498,134 of NC_134592.1, read as the reverse complement.
TCTTCACTCTGCTCCATGGGCATACACTGCAACTCCGCGTTAGGAACACACTGTCTTCACTCTCCTCTAGGAATACACTGTCTTCACTCTGTGTTAGGAACACACTATCTTCACTCTCCTCTAGGAACATATTGTCTTCACTCTGCTTTAGGAACACACCTTCTTCACTCTGCTCTAGGAACACACTGTCTTGACTCTGCATTAGGTACACACTGTCTTCACACTGCTCTAGGAACACACCGTCTTCACTCTGCGTTAGGAACACACAGTCTTCACTCTGCTCTAGGAACACACTGACTTATTCTGCATTAGGAACACACTGTCTTTACTCTGCCCTAGGAACACACTATCTTCACTCTCCTCTAGGAACACACTGTCTTCACTCTGCGTTAGGAACACACTGTCTTCACTCTGCTCCATGGGCATACACTGCAACTCCGCGTTAGGAACACACTGTCTTCACTCTCCTCTAGGAATACACTGTCTTCACTCTGTGTTAGGAACACACTATCTTCACTCTCCTCTAGGAACACATTGTCTTCACTCTGCTTTAGGAACACACCTTCTTCACTCTGCTCTAGGAACACACTGTCTTCACTCTGCTTAGGAACACACTGTCTTCACTCTGCTCTAGGAACACACTGTCTTCACTCTGCGCTAGAAACACACTGTCTTAACTCTGCTCTAGAAACACACTGTCTTCACTCTGCTCTAGGAACACACTGTCTTCACTCTGCTCTAGGAACACACTGTATTCACTCTGCTCTAGGAACACACTATCTTCACTCTGCGTTAGGAACACACTGTCTTCACTCTGCTCCATGGGCATACACTGCAACTCTGCGTTAGGAACACACTGTCTTCACTCTCCTCTAGGAATACATTGTCTTCACTCTGTGTTAGGAACACACTGTCTTCACTCTCCTCTATGAACACACTGTCTTCACTCTGCGTTAGGAACACACTGGCTTCACTCTCCTCTAGAAACATACTGTCTTCACACTGTGCTAGGGACACACTGTCTTCACTCTGCTCTAGGAACACACTGTCTTCACTCTGCTCATGGAACACACTGTCTTCACTCTGCTCTAGGAACACACTGTCGTCACTCTGCTCATGGAACACACTGTCTTCACTCTGCTCTAGGATCACATTCTCTTCACTCTGCGTTAGGAACACACTGTCTTCACTCTGTTCCATGCACATACACTCCAACTCTGCGTTAGGAACACACTCTCTTCACTCTCCTCTAGGAACACACTGTCTTCACTCTGAGTTAGGAACACACTGTCTTCACTCTGGTCTAGGAACACACTGTCTTCACTATGTGTTAGGAACACACTTTGTTCATTGTGCTCTCGGAACATACTGTCTTCACTCTGCTCTAGGAACACACTTTCTTCACTCTGCTCTAGGAACACACTGTGTTCACTCTGCTCTAGGAACACACTGTCTTCACTGTGCTCTAGGAACACACTGTCTTCACTGTGCTCTAGGAACACACTGTCTTCACCCTGCTCTAGGAACACACTGTCTTCACTCTGCTCTAGAAACACACTGTCTTCACTCTGCTCTAGGAACACACTGTCTTGACTCTGCATTAGGAACACACTGTCTTTACACTGCTCTAGAACACACCGTCTTCACTCTGCGTTAGGAACACACAGTCTTCACTCTGCTCTAGGAACACACTGACTTATTCTGCATTAGGAACACACTGTTTTTACTCTGCCCTAGGAACACACTATCTTCACTCTCCTCTAGGAACACATTGTCTTCACTCTGCGTTAGGAACACACCTTCTTCACTCTGCTCTAGGAACACACTGTCTTCACTCTGCTCTATGAACACACTGTCTTCACTGTGCTCTAGGAAGACACTGTCTTCACTCTGCTCTAGGAACACACTGTCTTCACTCGGCGCTAGGAACACACTGTCTTCACTCTGCTCTAGAAACACACTGTCTTCACTCTGCATCAGGAACACACTGTATTCACTCTGCTCTAGGAACACACTGTCTTCATTCTGCATTAGGAACACACTGTCTTCACTCTGCATTAGGAACACACTGTCTGCACTCTGCATCAGGAACACACTGTCTTCACTCTGTTCTAGGCACACATTGTCTTCACTCTGCGTTAGGAACACACTGTCTTCACTCTCCTCTAGGAATACACTGTCTTCACTCTCCTCTAGGAACACACTGTCTTCATTCTGCATTAGGAACACACTGTCTTCACTCTGCATTAGGAACACACTGTCTGCACTCTGCATCAGGAACACACTGTCTTCACTCTGTTCTAGGCACACATTGTCTTCACTCTGCGTTAGGAACACACTGTCTTCACTCTCCCCTAGGAACACACTGTCTTCACTCTCCTCTAGGAACACACTGTCTTCACTCTGCGTTAGGAACACACTGGCTTCACTCTCCTCTAGGAACATACTGTCTTCACACTGTGCTAGGGACACACTGTCTTCACTCTGCTCTAGGAACACACTGGCTTCACTCTCCTCTAGGAACATACTGTCTTCACACTGTGCTAGGGACACACTGTCTTCACTCTGCTCTAGGAACACACTGTCTTCACTCTGCTCATGGAACACACTGTCTTCACTCTGCTCTAGGATCACATTGTCTTCACTCTGCGTTAGGAACACACTGTCTTCACTCTGTTCCATGCACATACACTCCAACTCTGCGTTAGGAACACACTGTCTTCACTTTCCTCTAGGAACACACTGTCTTCACTCTGAGTTAGGAACATACTGTCTTCACTCTGGTCTAGGAACACACTGTCTTCACTATGTGTTAGGAACACACTTTGTTCATTGTGCTCTCGGAACATACTGTCTTCACTCTGCTCTAGGAACACACTTTCTTCACTCTGCTCTAGGAACACACTGTGTTCACTCTGCTCTAGGAACATACTGTATTCACCCTGCTCTAGGAACATACTGTCTTCACTGTGCTCTAGGAACACACTGTCTTCACCCTGCTCTAGGAACACACTGTCTTCACTCTGCTCTAGAAACACACTGTCTTCACTCTGCTCTAGGAACACACTGTCTTGACTCTGCATTAGGTACACACTGTCTTCACACTGCTCTAGGAACACACCGTCTTCACTCTGCATTAGGAACACACAGTCTTCACTCTGCTCTAGGAACACACTGACTTATTCTGCATTAGGAACACACTGTTTTTACTCTGCCCTAGGAACACACTATCTTCACTCTCCTCTAGGAACACATTGTCTTCACTCTGCGTTAGGAACACACCTTCTTCACGCTGCTTTAGGAACACACTGTCTTCACTCTGCTTAGGAACACACTGTCTTCACTCTGCTCTAGGAAGACACTGTCTTCACTCTGCTCTAGGAACACACTGTCTTCACTCTGCGCTAGAAACACACTGTCTTCAATCTGCTCTAGAAACACACTGTCTTCACTCTGCTCTAGGAACACACTGTCTTCACTCTGCTCTAGGAACACACTGTCTTCACTCTGCTCTAGGAACACACTGTCTTCACTCTGCGTTAGGAACACACTGTCTTCACTCTGCTCCATGGGCATACACTGCAACTCTGCGTTAGGAACACACTGTCTTCACTCTCCTCTAGGAATACACTGTCTTCACTCTGTGTTAGGAACACACTGTCTTCACTCTCCTCTAGGAACACACTGTCTTCACTCTGCCTTAGGGACACACTGGCTTCACTCTCCTCTAGGAACATACTGTCTTCACACTGCGCTAGGGACACACGGTCTTCACTCTGCTCTAGGAACACACTGTCTTCACTCTGCTCATGGAACACACTGTCTTCACTCTGCTCTAGGATCACATTGTCTTCACTCTGCGTTAGGAACACACTGTCTTCACTCTCCTCTAGGAACACACTGTCTTCACTCTGAGTTAGGAACACACTGTCTTCACTCTGGTCTACGAACACACTGTCTTCACTATGTGTTAGGAACACACTTTGTTCATTGTGCTCTCGGAAATACTGTCTTCACTCTGCTCCAGGAACACACTTTCTTCACTCTGCTCTAGGAACACACTGTGTTCACTCTGCTCTAGGAACACACTGTATTCACTATGCTCTAGGAACACACTGTCTTTACTCTGTGTTAGGAACACAATGTCTTCACTCTGCTTTAGGAACACACTGTCTTCACTCTGCTCTAGGAACACACTGTCTTCACTCTGCTCTAGGAACACACTGTCTTCACTCAGCATTAGGAACACAATGTCTTCACTCTGCTCAAGGAACACCCTGTCTTCACTCTGCTTTAGGAACACACTGTCTTCACTCTGCTTTAGGAACAGACTGTCTTCACTCTGCATGAGGAACACACTGTCTTCACTGTGCTTTAGAAACACACGTTTTTAACTCTGCTCTAGGAACACACTGTCTTTACTCTGTTATAGGAACACACTGTCTTCACTCTGCATAGGAACACACTGTCTTCACTCTGCTCTAAAAACACACTGTCTGCAATCTGCATCAGGAACACACTGTCTTCACTCTGGTCTAGGAACACACTGTCTTCACTATGTGTTAGGAACACACTTTGTTCATTGTGCTCTCGGAACATACTGTCTTCACTCTGCTCTAGGAACACACTTTCTTCACTCTGCTCTAGGAACACACTGTCTTCACTCTGCTCTAGGAACACACTGTATTCACTATGCTCTGGGAACACACTGTCTTTACTCTGCGTTAGGAACACAATGTCTTCACTCTGCTCTAGGAACACACTGTTTTCACTCTGCTCTAGGAAAACACTGTATTCACTCTGCTCTAGGGCCACACTGTCTTCACTCTGCTTAAAAACACACTGTCTTCACTCTGCTCTAGAAACACACTGTATTCACTCTGCTCTAGGAACACACTGTCTTCACTCTGCTCTAGGAACACACTGTCTTCACTCAGCATTAGGAACACACTGTCTTCACTCTGCTCTAGGAACACCCTGTCTTCACTCTGCTTTAGGAACACACTGTCTTCACTCTGCTTTAGGAACAGACTGTCTTCACTCTGCATGAGGAACACACTGTCTTCACTGTGCTTTAGAAACACACTTTTTTAACTCTGCTCTAGGAACACACTGTCTTTACTCTGCTCTAAGAACACACTGTCTTCACTCTGCATATGAACACACTGTCTCCACTCTGCTCTAGGAACACACTGTCTGCAATCTGCATCAGGAACACACTGTCTTCACTCTGAGTTAGGAACACACTGTTCACACTGCATTACGAACACACTGTCTGCACTCTGCATCAGGAACACACTGTCTTCACTCTGCTCTAGGAACACAGTCTTCACTCTGCCCTAGAAACACACTGCGCTCACTCTGCTCTAGGAACACACTGTCTTCACTCTGCTCTACGATCACACTGTCTTCACTCTGCGTTAGGAACACACTGTCTTCTCTTTGCTCTATGGGCATACACTGCAACTCTGCGTTAGGAACACACTGTCTTCACTCTCCTCTAGGAATACACTGTCTTCACTCTGTGTTAGGAACACACTGTCTTCACTCTGCTCTAGGAACACACTGTCTTCACTCTGCGTTAGGAACACACTGGCTTCACTCACCTCAAGGAACATACTGTCGTCACTCTGCGCTAGGGACACACTGTCTTCACTCTGCTCTAGGAACACCCTTTCTTGACTCTGCTTTAGGAACACACTGTCTTCACTCTGCTCTAGGAACACACTGTCTTCACTCTGCGTTAGGAACACACAGTCTTCACTCTGCTCTAGGAACACACTGACTTATTCTGAATTAGGAACACACTGTCTTTACTCTGCCCTAAGAACACACAGTCTTCACTCTGCTCTAGGAACACATTGTCTTCATTCTGCCTTAGGAACACACTGTCTTCACTCTGCTCTAGGAACACACTGTCTTCACCCTGCTCTAGGAACACACTGTCTTCACCCTGCTCTAGGAACACACTGTCTTCACACTGCTCTAGGAACACACCGTCTTCACTCTGCATTAGGAACACACAGTCTTCACTCTGCTCTAGGAACACACTGACTTATTCTGCATTAGGAACACACTGTCTTTACTCTGCCCTAGGAACACACTATCTTCACTCTCCTCTAGGAACACACTGTCTTCACTCTGCGTTAGGAACACACTGTCTTCACTCTGCTCCATGGGCATACACTGCAACTCCGCGTTAGGAACACACTGTCTTCACTCTCCTCTAGGAATACACTGTCTTCACTCTGTGTTAGGAACACACTATCTTCACTCTCCTCTAGGAACACATTGTCTTCACTCTGCTTTAGGAACACACCTTCTTCACTCTGCTCTAGGAACACACTGTCTTCACTCTGCTTAGGAACACACTGTCTTCACTCTGCTCTAGGAACACACTGTCTTCACTCTGCGCTAGAAACACACTGTCTTAACTCTGCTCTAGAAACACACTGTCTTCACTCTGCTCTAGGAACACACTGTCTTCACTCTGCTCTAGGAACACACTGTCTTCACTCTGCTCTAGGAACACACTGTCTTCACTCTGCGTTAGGAACACACTGTCTTCACTCTGCTCCATGGGCATACACTGCAACTCTGCGTTAGGAACACACTGTCTTCACTCTCCTCTAGGAATACATTGTCTTCACTCTGTGTTAGGAACACACTGTCTTCACTCTCCTCTATGAACACACTGTCTTCACTCTGCGTTAGGAACACACTGGCTTCACTCTCCTCTAGAAACATACTGTCTTCACACTGTGCTAGGGACACACTGTCTTCACTCTGCTCTAGGAACACACTGTCTTCACTCTGCTCATGGAACACACTGTCTTCACTCTGCTCTAGGAACACACTGTCCTCACTCTGCTCATGGAACACACTGTCTTCACTCTGCTCTAGGATCACATTCTCTTCACTCTGCGTTAGGAACACACTGTCTTCACTCTGTTCCATGCACATACACTCCAACTCTGCGTTAGGAACACACTCTCTTCACTCTCCTCTAGGAACACACTGTCTTCACTCTGAGTTAGGAACACACTGTCTTCACTCTGGTCTAGGAACACACTGTCTTCACTATGTGTTAGGAACACACTTTGTTCATAGTGCTCTCGGAACATACTGTCTTCACTCTGCTCTAGGAACACACTTTCTTCACTCTGCTCTAGGAACACACTGTGTTCACTCTGCTCTAGGAACACACTGTCTTCACTGTGCTCTAGGAACACACTGTCTTCACTGTGCTCTAGGAACACACTGTCTTCACCCTGCTCTAGGAACACACTGTCTTCACTCTGCTCTAGAAACACACTGTCTTCACTCTGCTCTAGGAACACACTGTCTTGACTCTGCATTAGGAACACACTGTCTTCACACTGCTCTAGAACACACCGTCTTCACTCTGCGTTAGGAACACACAGTCTTCACTCTGCTCTAGGAACACACTGACTTATACTGCATTAGGAACACACTGTTTTTACTCTGCCCTAGGAACACACTATCTTCACTCTCCTCTAGGAACACATTGTCTTCACTCTGCGTTAGGAACACACCTTCTTCACTCTGCTCTAGGAACACACTGTCTTCACTCGGCGCTAGGAACACACTGTCTTCACTCTGCTCTAGAAACACACTGTCTTCACTCTGCTCTAGGAACACACTGTATTCACTCTGCTCTAGGAACACACTGTCTTCATTTTCATTAGGAACACACTGTCTTCACTCTGCATTAGGAACACACTGTCTGCACTCTGCATCAGGAACACACTGTCTTCACTCTGTTCTAGGCACACATTGTCTTCACTCTGAGTTAGGAACACACTGTCTTCACTCTGTTCTAAAAAGACACTGTCTTCACTCTGGTCTTGGAACACACTGTCTTCACTCTGCTCTAGGAACACACTGTCTTCTCTCTGCTCCATGCATATACTACGCAAGTCTGCATTAGGAACACACTGTCTTACTCTGCACCATGCAAACACAACGCAACTCTGCTCTAGGACAACACTTTTTTCACTCTGCATCAGGAACACACTGTCTTCACTCTGCTCCATGCACATACTCCGCAATCCTGCGTTAGGAACAAACACACTGTCTTCACTCTGCTCTAGGAACATACTGTCTTTACCCTGCTCTAGGAACACACTCTCTTCACTCTGCTCTAGGAACACATTGTGTTCACTCTGCTCTAGGATCACACTGTATTATTCTGCGTTAGTAACCCACAGTCTTCACTCTGCTCTAGAAACCCACTGTCTTCACTCTTCTCTAGGAACACATTGTCTTCACTCTGCATTAGGAACACACTGTGTTCACTCTGCTCTAGGAACACACTCTCTTCACTCTGCCCTAGGAACACACTGTCTTCACTCTGCTCTAGGAATACACTGTCTTCACTCTGCATTAGGAACACACTGGCTTCACTCTCCTCTAGGAACACACTGTCTTCACTCTGCTCTAGGAACACACTGTCTTCACTCTGCTCTAGGCACACACTCTCTTCACTCTACACTAGGAACACACGTTCTTCACTCTGCTATAGGAACACACTGTCTATACTCTGCGTTAGGAACACACTGTCTTCACTCTGCTCTAAAAAAACACTGTCTTCACTCTGCTCTAGAAACACACTGTCAACACTCTGCTCTAGGAACAAACTGTCTTCACTCTGCTCTAGGAACACACTGTCTTCACTCTGCATTAGGAACACACTGTCTTCACACTGCTCTAGAAACACCCTGTCTTCACTCTGCTTTAGGAACACACTGTCTTCACTCTGCTTTAGGAAAAAACTGTCTTCACTCTGCTCTAGGAAAACACTGTCTTCACTCTGCTCTAGGAACACATTGTCTTCACTCTCCATTAGGAACACACTGTCTTCACTCTGCTCTAGGAACACACTTTCTTCACTCTGCTCTAGGAACACACTGTCTTAACTCTGCGCCAGGAACACACTGTCTTCACTCTGCTCTAGAAACATACTGTCTTCACTCTGTCTTAGGAACACACTGTCTGCACTCTGCATCAGGAACACACTGTCTTCACTCTGTTCTAGGAACACATTGTCTTCACTCTGAGTTAGGAACACACTGTCTTCACTCTGCTCTAAAAAGACTCTGTGTTCACTCTGTTCTTGGAACAGACTGTCTTCACTCTGCTCTAGGAACACACTGTCATCACTCTGCTCCATGCATATACTACGCAAGTCTGCATTAGGAACACACTGTCTTACTCTGAACCATGCAAACACAACGCAACTCTGCTCTAGGACCACACTTTTTTCACTCTGCATCAGGAACACACTGTCTTCACTCTGCTCCATGCACATACTCCGCAACCCTGCGTTAAAAACACACTGTCTTCACTCTGCTCTAGGAACATACTGTCTTTACCCTGCTCTAGGAACACACTCTCTTCACTCTGCTCTAGGAACACACTGTCTTCACTCTGCTCTAGGAACACACTGTGTTAACTCTGCTCTAGGAACGCACTCTTTCACGCTGCTCTAGGAACACACTGTCTTCATTCTGCTCTAGGATCACACTGTATTATTCTGCGGTAGGAACCCACAGTCTTCACTCTGCTCTAGAAACACACTGTCTTCACTCTCCTCTAGGAACACATTGTCTTCACTCTGCGTTAGGAACACACTGTCTTCACTCTGCTCTAGGAACACACTCTCTTCACTCTGCCCTAGGAACACACTGTCTTCACTCTTCTCTAGGAATACACTGTCTTCACTCTGCATTAGGAACACACTGGCTTCACTCTCCTCTAGGAACACACTGTCTTCACTCTGCTCTAGGAACACACTGTCTTCACTCTGCTCTAGGCACACACTCTCTTCACTCTACAGTAGGAACACACGTTCTTCACTCTGCTATAGGAACACACTGTCTTTACTCTGCGTTAGGAACACACTCTCTTCACTCTGCTGTAGGAACACACTGTCTTCACTATGCTTAGGAACACACTGTCTGCACTCTGCTCTAGGAACACACTGTCTTCACTCTGCGCTAGGAACACACTGTCTTCACTCTGCTCTAGAAACACACTGTCTTCACTCTGTTCTAGGAACACACTGTCTTCTCTCTGCTCTAGACACACTGTCTTCACTCTGCCCTAGGAACACACTCATTTCACTCTGCTCTAGGAACACCCTGTCTTCACTCTTCATTAGGAACACACTGTCTTCACTCTGTTCTAGCAACACCCTGTCTTCACTCTGCGTTAGGAACACACTGTTTTCACTCTGCATTAGGAACACACTGGCTTCACTCTTCTCTAGGAATACACTGTCTTCACTCTGCTCTAGGAACACACTGTCTTTACTCTGCACTAGGCACACACTCTCTTCATTCTACTCTAGGAAAACACTGTCTTCACTCTCCGCTAGGAACACACTGTCTTTACTCTGCGTTAGGGACACACTGTCTTCACTCTGCTCTAGGAACACACTGTCTTCACTCTGCTTAGGAACACACTGTCTTCACTCTGATCTAGGAAGACAATGTCTTCTCACTGCGCTAGGAACACAATGTCTTCACTCTGCTCTAGAAACACACTGTCTTCACTCTGCTCTAGGAACACACTGTCTTCACTCTGCTCTAGGAACACATTGTGTTCACTCTCCATTAGGAATGCACTGTCTTCACTCTGCTCTAGGAACACACTGTCTTCACTCTGCGATAGGAACACACTGTCTTCACTCTGCCTTAGGAACACACTGTCTGCACTCTGCATCAGGAACACACTGTCTTCACTCTGTTCTAGGAACACATTGTCTTCACTCTGAGTTAGGAACACACTGTCTTCACTCTGTTCTAAAAAGAAACTCTTCACTCTGGTCTTGGAACACACTGTCTTCACTCTGCTCTAGGAACAAACTGTCTTCTCTCTGCTCCATGCATATACTACGCAAGTCTGCATTAGGAACACACTGTCTTACTCTGCACCATGCAAACACAACGCAACTCTGCTCTAGGACAACACTTTTTTCACTCTGCATCAGGAACACACTGTCTTCACTCTGCTCCATGCACATACTCCGCAACCCTGCGTTAGGAACAAACACACTGTCTTCACTCAGCTCTAGGAACATACTGACATTACTCTGCTCTAGGAACAGAGTGCCTTCACTCTGATCTAGGCACACACTGTCTTCACTCTGTACTAGGAACACACTGTCTTCACTCTGCATTAAGAACACACTGTCTTCACTCTTCTCTAGGAACACATTGTCCTCACTCTGCATTAGGAACACACTGTCTTACTCTGCTCCATGCAAACACACTGCAACTCTGCTCTAGGAACACAGTGTCTTCACTCTGCGCTAGGAACACATTGTCTTCACTCTGCTCTAGGAACACACTGTCTTCAATCTGCTCTAGGAACACACTGTCTTCACTCTGCGTTAGGAACACACTGTCTTCACTCTGCTCTAGGAACACACTGTCTTCACTCTCCTCTAGGAACACATTGTCTTCACTCTGCCTTAAGAAAACACTGTCTTCACTCTGCTCTAGGAACACACTGTCTTCACTCTGCATTAGGAACACACTGGCTTCACTCTTCTCTAGGTATACACTGTCTTCACTCTGTTCTAGGAACACACTGTCTTTACTCTGCACTAGGCACACACTCTCTTCATTCTACTCTAGGAAAACACTGTCTTCACTCTCCGCTAGGAACACACTGTCTTTACTCTGCATTAGGAACACACTGTCTTCACTCTGCTCTAGGAACACACTGTCTTCACTCTACTTAGGAACACACTGTCTTCACTCTGATCTAGGAACACACTGTCTTCTGTCTGCGCTAGGAACACAATGTCTTCACTCTGCTCTAGAAACACACTGTCTTCACTCTGCTCTAGGAAAACACTGTCTTAACTCTGCTCTAGAAACACACTGTCTTCACTCTGCTCTAGGAACACACTATCTTCACTCTGCTTTAGGAACACACTGTCTTCACTCTGCATTAGGAACACACTGTCTTCACTCTGCTCTAGGAACACATTGTCTTCACTCTCCATTAGGAACGCACTGTCTTCACTCTGCTCTAGGAACACACCGTCTTCACTCTGCTATAGGAACACACTGTCTTCACTCTGCCTTAGGAACACACTGTCTGCACTCTGCATCAGGAACACACTGTCTTCACTCTGTTCTCGGAACACATTGTCTTCACTCTGAGTTAGGAACACACTGTCTTCACTCTGTTCTAAAAAGACACTGTCTTCACTCTGGTCTTGGAACACACTGTCTTCACTCTGCTCTAGGAACACACTGTCTTCTCTCTGCGCCATGCATATACTACGCAAGTCTGCATTAGGAACACACTGTCTTACTCTGCACCATGCAAACACAATGCAACTCTGCTCTAGGACAACACTTTTTTCACTCTGCATCAGGAACACACTGCCTTCACTCTGCTCCATGCACATACTCCGCAACCGTGCGTTAGGAACAAACACACTGTCTTCACTCTGCTCTAGGAACATACTGTCTTTACCCTGCTCTAGGAACACACTCTCTTCACTCTGCTCTAGGAACACATTGTGTTCACTCTGCTCTAGGATCACACTGTATTATTCTGCGTTAGGAACCCACAGTCTTCACTCTGCTCTAGAAACACACTGTCTTCACTCTTCTCTAGGAACACATTGTCTTCACTCTGCATTAGGAACACACTGTGTTCACTCTGCTCTAGGAACACACTCTCTTCACTCTGCCATAGGAACACACTGTCTTCACTCTGCTCTAGGAATACACTGTCTTCACTCTGCATTAGGAACACACTGGCTTCACTCTCCTCTAGGAACACACTGTCTTCACTCTGCTCTAGGAACACACTGTCTTCACTCTGCTCTAGGCACACACTCTCTTCACTCTACACTAGGAACACACGTTCTTCACTCTGCTATAGGAACACACTGTCTTTACTCTGCGTTAGGAACACACTGTCTTCTCTCTGCTCTAGGAACACACTGCCTTCACTATGCTTAGGAACACACTGTCTGCACTCCGCTCTAGGAACACGCATTCTTCACTCTGCGCTAGGAACACACTGTCTTCACTCTGCTCTAGAAACACACTGTCTTCACTCTGCTCTAGGAACACACTGTCTTCTCTCTGCTCTAGACACACTGTCTTCACTCTGCCCTAGGAACACACTGTCTTCACTGTGCTCTAGGAACACACTGTCTTCACTCTGCTCTAGGAACACACTGTCTTTACTCTGCGCTAGGAACACACTGTCTTCACTCTGCTCTAGAAACACACTGTCTTCACTCTGCTCTAGGAACACACTGTTTTTACTCTGCGCTAGGAACACACTGTCTTCACTCTGCTCTAGAAACACACTGTATTCACTCTGCTCTAGGAACACACTGTCTTCACTCTGCTCTAGGAACACACTGTCTTCACTCTGCATTAGGAACACACTGTCTGCACTAAAATTAGGAATACACTGTCTGCACTCTGCAAGAGGTACACACCTTTTTCACTCTACTCTAGGAACACACTGTATTCACTCTGAGTTGGGAACACACTGTCCTCACTCTGCTCTAGGAAGACACTGTCTTCACTCTGGACTAGGAACACACTGTCTTCACTCTGCTCTTGGAACACACTGTCTTCACTCTGCTCCATGCCCATACACTGCAACTCTGCACTAGGAACACACTGTATTCACTCTCCTCTAGGAACACACTGTCTTCACTCTGTGCTAGGAACACACTGTATTCACTCTGCTCTAGGAACACACTGTCTTCACTCTGCATTAGGAACATACTGGCTTCACTATCCTCTAGGAACACACTGTATTCACTCTGCTCTAGGAACACACTGTCTTAACTCTGCTCTAGAAACACACTGACTTCACTCTGCTCTAGGAACACACTCTCTTCACTCTGCCCTAGGAACACATTGTCTTCACTCTGCTCTAGGAACACACTCTCTTCACTCTACTCTAGGAACACACTGTCTTCACTCTGCTCTAGGAAGACACTGTCTTTACTCTCCGTTAGGAACACACTGTCTTCACTCTGCTTAGGAACACACTGTCTTCACTCTGCTCTAGAAACACACTGTTTTCACTCTGCTCTAGGAACACACTGTTTTCACTCTGCGCTAGGAACACACTGTCTTCACTCTGCTCTAGCAACACACTATCTTCACTAGGCTCTAGGACCACACTGTCCTCACTCTGCACTAGAAACATACTGTCTTCACTCTGCTCTAGGAACACACTGTCTTCACTCTGGTCTAGGAACACACTGTCTTCACTCTGCATTAGGAACACACTGTCTTCACTCTGCTCTAGGAACACACTGTCTTCACTCTTATTAGGAACACACTGTCTTCACTCTGCTTTAGGAACACACTGTCTTCACTCTGCTCTAGAAACACACTATCTTCACTAGGCTCTAGGACCACACTGTCCTCACTCTGCACTAGAAATATACTGTCTTCACTGTGCTCTAGGAACACACTGTCTTCACTCTGGTCTAGGAACACACTGTCTTCACTCTGCATTAGGAACACACTGTCTTCACTCTGCTCTAGGAACACACTTTCTTCACTCTTATTAGGAACACACTGTCTTCACTCTGCTTTAGGAACACACTGTCTTCACTCTGCGCTAGGAACACACTGTCTTCACTCTGCTCTAGAAACACACTGTCCTCACTCTGCTCTAGGAACACACTGACTTCACTCTGCTCTAGGAACACACTGTCTTCTCTCTGCGCTAGGAACACACTGTCTTCACTCTGCTCTAGAAACACACTGTCCTCACTCTGCTCTAGGAACACACTGTCTTCACTCTGCTCTAGGGACACACTGTCTTCACTCTGCTCTAGAAACACACTGTCTTCACTCTGCTCTAGAAACACACTGTCTTCACTCTGCTCTAGGAACACACTGTCTTCACTCTGCTCTAGGAACACCCTGCCTTCACTCTGCTTTAGGAAGACACTGTCTTCACTCTACTTTCGGAACACACTTTCTTCACTCTGCTCTAGGAACATACTGTCTTCACTCTACTCTAGGAACACATTGTCTTCTGTCTGCATTAGGAACACACTGTCTTCACGCTCCTCTAGGAACACACTTTCTTCACTCTGTCTAGGAACGCACTGTCTTCACTCTGCACTAGGAACACACTGTCTTCACTCTGGTCTAGGAACACACTGTCCTCACTCTGCTCTAGAAACACACTATCTTCACTCTGCTCTAGGAACACACTGCCTTCACTCTGCTCTAGCAACACACTGTCTTCACTCTGCATTAGGAACACACTGTCTTCACTCTGCTCTAGGAACACCCTGTCTTCACTATGCTTTAGGAACACACTGTCTTCACTCTGCTCTAGGAACACACTATCTTCACTCTGCTCTAGGAACACCCTGTCTTCACTATGCTTTAGGAACACACTGTCTTCACTCTGCTTTAGGAACACACTGTCTTCCCTCTGCTCTAGGAACACACTGTCTTTACTCTGCGTTGGGAACACACTGTCTTCACTCTGCTCGAGGAACACACTGTCTTCACTCTGCGCTGGAACACACTGTCTTCACTCTGCTCTAGAAACATACTGCCTTCACTCTGCTATAGGAACACACTGTTTTCAACCTGCTCTACGATCACACTATCTTCACTATGCTCTAGGAACACACTGCCTTCACTCTGCTCTAGGAACACACTTTCTCACTCTGCTCTAAAAACACACTGTCTTCACCCTGCGCTAGGAACACACTGTCTTCACTCTGCTAGAGAAACACACTGTATTCACACTGCTCTAGGAACACACTTTCTCACTCTGCTCTAGGAACACACTGGCTTCACTCTCCTCTAGGAACACACTGTATTCACTCTGCTCTAGGACCACACTGTCCTCACTCTGCACTAGAAACATACTGTGCTCACTCTGCTCTAGGAACACACTGTTTTCAGTATGGTCTAGGAACGCACTGTCTACGCTCTGCATTAGGAACTCACTGTCTTTATTCTGCTCTAGGAACAAACTGTCTTCACTATGCGTTAGGAACACACTGTCTTCACTCTGCTCTAGGAACACACTGTCTTCACTCTGCTCTAGGAACACACTGTCTTCACTCTGGTCTAGGAACACACTGTCTTCACTCTGCTTTAGGAACACACTGTCTTTACTCTGTGTTAGGAACACACTGTCTTCACTCTGCGCTAGGAACACACTGTCCTCACTCTGCTCTAGGAACATACTGTCTTCACTCTGCATTAGGAACACACTGTCTTCCATCTGCACTAGGAACACCCTGTCTTCACTATGCTTTAGGAACACACTGTCTTCACTCTGCTCAAGGAACACACTGTCTTCACTCTGCTTTAGGAACACACTGTCTTCACTCTGTTCTAGGAACAAACTGTCTTCACTCTGCTCTAGGAACACACTGAGTTTACTCTGCGCTAGGTACACACTGGCTTCACTCTCCTCTAGGAACACACTGTATTCACTCTGCTCTAGGAACACACTGTCTTCACTCTGCTCTAGGAACACACTGTCTTCACTCTGTTGTAGGATAACACTGTCTTCACTCTGCTCTAGGAACACACTGTCTTCTCTCTGCCCTAGGAACACACTTTCTTCACTCTGCATTAGGAACACACTGTCTTCACTCTGCTCTAGGAACACCCTGTCTTCACTCTGCTTTAGGAAGACACTGTCTTCACTCTGCTTTAGGAACACACTTTCTACACTCTGCTCTAGGAACACACTGTCTTCACTCTGCTCTAGGAACACACTGTCTTCACTTTGTTCTAGGAACACACTGTCTTCACTCTGCGCTAGGAACACACTGTCCTCGCTCTGCTCTAGAAACACACTGTCTTCACTCTGCTCTAGGGACACACTGTCTTCACTCTGCGCTAGGAACATACTGTCTTCACTGTGCTTAGGAACACACTGTCTTCACTCTGCTCTAGGAACAAACTGTCTTCACTATGCGTTAGGAACACACTGTCTTCACTCTGCTCTAGGAACACACAGTCTTCACTCTGCTCTAGGAACACACTGTCTTCACTCTGGTCTAGGAACACACTGTCTTCACTCTGCATTAGGAACACACTCTCTTCTCTCTGCTCTAGGAACACCCTGTCTTCACTCTGCTTTAGGAAGACACTGTCTTCACTCTGCTTTAGGAACACACTTTCTACACTCTGCTCTAGGACCACACTGTCTTCACTCTGCTCTAGGAACACATTGTCTTCAGTCTGCATTAGGAACACACTGTCTTCACTCTGCTCTAAGAAAACACTTTCTTCACTCTGCTCTACGAACACACTGTCTTCACTCTGCGCTAGGAACTCACTGTCTTCACTCTGCTCTAGAAACACTCTGTCTTCACTATGCGCTACCAACACAGTGTCTTCAGTCTGCATTAGGAACACACTGTCTTCACTCTGAGCTAAGAACACACTGTCTTCACTCTGCTCTAGGAACACCCTCTCTTCACTCTGCTCTAGGAACAAACTGTCCTCACTCTGCTCTAGAAACACACTGTCTTCACTCTGCTCTAGGAACACACTGTCTTGATTCTGCTCCATGCATATACTCGGCAGGTCTGCGTTAGGAACACACTGTCTTCACTCTCCTCTAGGAACACACTGTCTTCACTCTGCGTTAGGAACACACTGGCTTCACTCTCCTCTAGGAACACACTGTATTCACTCTGCTCTAGGAACACACTGTCTTAACACTGCTCTAGGAACACACTGAGTTTACTCTGCGCTAAGTACACACTGGCTTCACTCTCCTCTAGGAACACACTGTATTCACTCTGCTCTAGGAACACACTGTCTTCACTCTGCTCTAGGAACACACTGTCTTCACTCTGTTGTAGGATAACACTGTCTTCACTCTGAGCTAGGAGCACACGGTCTTCACTCTGCATTAGGAAAACACTGTCTTCACTCTGCTCTAGGAACACTATATTCACTATGCTTTAGGAACACACTGTCTTCACTCTGCTCTAGGAACACACTGTCTTCACTCTGCTCTAGGAACACACTCTCTTCACTCTGCTCTAGGAACACACTGTCTTAACTCTGCGCTAGGAACACACTGTCTTCACTGTGCTTAGGAACACACTGTCTTCACTCTGCTCTAGGAACACACTGTCTTTACTCTGCGCTAGGAACACACTGTCTTCACTCTGCTCTAGAAACACACTGTCTTCACTCTGCTCTAGGAACACACTGTCTTCACTCTGCTCTACGATCACACTATCTTCACTCTGCTCTAGGAAAACATTTTCTCACTCTGCTCTAGGAACACACTGTCTTTACTCTGCGCTAGGAACACACTGTCTTCACTCTGCTCTAGAAACACACTGTATTCACTCTGCTCTAGGAACACACTGTCTTCACTCTGCTCTAGGAACACACTGTCTTCACTCTGCATTAGGAACACACTGTCTGCACTAATATTAGGAACACACTGTCTGCACTCTGCAAGAGGTACACACCTTCTTCACTCTGCTCTAGGAACACACTGTATTCACTCTGAGTTGGGAACACACTGTCCTCACTCTGCTCTAGGAAGACACTGTCTTCACTCTGGACTAGGAACACACTGTCTTCACTCTGCTCTAGGAACACACTGTCTTCACTCTACTCCATGCATATACTCGGCAAGTATGCGTTAGGAACACACTGTCTTCACTCTGCTCCATGCGCATACACTGCAACTCTGCACTAGGAACACACTGTATTCACTCTCCTCTAGGAACACACTGTCTTCACTCTGTGCTAGGAACACACTGTATTCACTCTGCTCTAGGAACACACTGCCTTCACTCTGCTCTAGCAACACACTGTCTTCACTCTGCTCTAGGAACACACTGTCTTCACTCTACTCCATGCATATACTCGGCAAGTATGCGTTAGGAACACACTGTCTTCACTCTGCTCCATGCGCATACACTGCAACTCTGCACTAGGAACACACTGTCTTCACTCTGGTCTAGGAACACACTGTCCTCACTCTGCTCTAGAAACACACTATCTTCACTCTGCTCTAGGAACACACTGCCTTCACTCTGCTCTAGCAACACACTGTCTTCACTCTGCATTAGGAACACACTGTCTTCACTCTGCTCTAGGAACACCCTGTCTTCACTATGCTTTAGGAACACACTGTCTTCACTCTGCTCTAGGAACACACTATCTTCACTCTGCTCTAGGAACACCCTGTCTTCACTATGCTTTAGGAACACACTGTCTTCACTCTGCTTTAGGAACACACTGTCTTCCCTCTGCTCTAGGAACACACTGTCTTTACTCTGCGTTGGGAACACACTGTCTTCACTCTGCTCGAGGAACACACTGTCTTCACTCTGCGCTGGAACACACTGTCTTCACTCTGCTCTAGAAACATACTGCCTTCACTCTGCTATAGGAACACACTGTTTTCAACCTGCTCTACGATCACACTATCTTCACTATGCTCTAGGAACACACTGCCTTCACTCTGCTCTAGGAACACACTTTCTCACTCTGCTCTAAAAACACACTGTCTTCACCCTGCGCTAGGAACACACTGTCTTCACTCTGCTAGAGAAACACACTGTATTCACACTGCTCTAGGAACACACTTTCTCACTCTGCTCTAGGAACACACTGGCTTCACTCTCCTCTAGGAACACACTGTATTCACTCTGCTCTAGGACCACACTGTCCTCACTCTGCACTAGAAACATACTGTGCTCACTCTGCTCTAGGAACACACTGTTTTCAGTATGGTCTAGGAACGCACTGTCTACGCTCTGCATTAGGAACTCACTGTCTTTATTCTGCTCTAGGAACAAACTGTCTTCACTATGCGTTAGGAACACACTGTCTTCACTCTGCTCTAGGAACACACTGTCTTCACTCTGCTCTAGGAACACACTGTCTTCACTCTGGTCTAGGAACACACTGTCTTCACTCTGCTTTAGGAACACACTGTCTTTACTCTGTGTTAGGAACACACTGTCTTCACTCTGCGCTAGGAACACACTGTCCTCACTCTGCTCTAGGAACATACTGTCTTCACTCTGCATTAGGAACACACTGTCTTCCATCTGCACTAGGAACACCCTGTCTTCACTATGCTTTAGGAACACACTGTCTTCACTCTGCTCAAGGAACACACTGTCTTCACTCTGCTTTAGGAACACACTGTCTTCACTCTGTTCTAGGAACAAACTGTCTTCACTCTGCTCTAGGAACACACTGAGTTTACTCTGCGCTAGGTACACACTGGCTTCACTCTCCTCTAGGAACACACTGTATTCACTCTGCTCTAGGAACACACTGTCTTCACTCTGCTCTAGGAACACACTGTCTTCACTCTGTTGTAGGATAACACTGTCTTCACTCTGCTCTAGGAACACACTGTCTTCTCTCTGCCCTAGGAACACACTTTCTTCACTCTGCATTAGGAACACACTGTCTTCACTCTGCTCTAGGAACACCCTGTCTTCACTCTGCTTTAGGAAGACACTGTCTTCACTCTGCTTTAGGAACACACTTTCTACACTCTGCTCTAGGAACACACTGTCTTCACTCTGCTCTAGGAACACACTGTCTTCACTTTGTTCTAGGAACACACTGTCTTCACTCTGCGCTAGGAACACACTGTCCTCGCTCTGCTCTAGAAACACACTGTCTTCACTCTGCTCTAGGGACACACTGTCTTCACTCTGCGCTAGGAACATACTGTCTTCACTGTGCTTAGGAACACACTGTCTTCACTCTGCTCTAGGAACAAACTGTCTTCACTATGCGTTAGGAACACACTGTCTTCACTCTGCTCTAGGAACACACAGTCTTCACTCTGCTCTAGGAACACACTGTCTTCACTCTGCTCTAGGAACACACTGTCTTCACTCTGCATTAGGAACACACTCTCTTCTCTCTGCTCTAGGAACACCCTGTATTCACTCTGCTTTAGGAAGACACTGTCTTCACTCTGCTTTAGGAACACACTTTCTACACTCTGCTCTAGGACCACACTGTCTTCACTCTGCTCTAGGAACACATTGTCTTCAGTCTGCATTAGGAACACACTGTCTTCACTCTGCTCTAAGAAAACACTTTCTTCACTCTGCTCTAGGAACACACTGTCTTCACTCTGCGCTAGGAACTCACTGTCTTCACTCTGCTCTAGAAACACTCTGTCTTCACTATGCGCTACCAACACAGTGTCTTCAGTCTGCATTAGGAACACACTGTCTTCACTCTGAGCTAAGAACACACTGTCTTCACTCTGCTCTAGGAACACCCTCTCTTCACTCTGCTCTAGGAACAAACTGTCCTCACCCTGCTCTAGAAACACACTGTCTTCACTCTGCTCTAGGAACACACTGTCTTGATTCTGCTCCATGCATATACTCGGCAGGTCTGCGTTAGGAACACACTGTCTTCACTCTCCTCTAGGAACACACTGTCTTCACTCTGCTCTAGGAACACACTGTCTTCACTCTGCGTTAGGAACACACTGGCTTCACTCTCCTCTAGGAACACACTGTATTCACTCTGCTCTAGGAACACACTGTCTTAACACTGCTCTAGGAACACACTGAGTTTACTCTGCGCTAAGTACACACTGGCTTCACTCTCCTCTAGGAACACACTGTATTCACTCTGCTCTAGGAACACACTGTCTTCACTCTGCTCTAGGAACACACTGTCTTCACTCTGTTGTAGGATAACACTGTCTTCACTCTGAGCTAGGAACACACGGTCTTCACTCTGCTCTATGAACACACTGTCTTCACTCTACTCTAGGAACACACTGTCCTCGCTCTGCTCTAGAAACACACTGTCTTCACTCTGCTCTAGGAACACACTGTCTTCACTCTGCTCTAGCAACACACTGTCTTCACTCTGCATTAGGAAAACACTGTCTTCACTCTGCTCTAGGAACACTATATTCACTATGCTTTAGGAACACACTGTCTTCACTCTGCTCTAGGAACACACTGTCTTCACTCTGCTCTAGGAACACACTCTCTTCACTCTGCTCTAGGAACACACTGTCTTAACTCTGCGCTAGGAACACACTGTCTTCACTGTGCTTAGGAACACACTGTCTTCACTCTGCTCTAGGAACACACTGTCTTTACTCTGCGCTAGGAACACACTGTCTTCACTCTGCTCTAGAAACACACTGTCTTCACTCTGCTCTAGGAACACACTGTCTTCACTCTGCTCTACGATCACACTATCTTCACTCTGCTCTAGGAAAACATTTTCTCACTCTGCTCTAGGAACACACTGTCTTTACTCTGCGCTAGGAACACACTGTCTTCACTCTGCTCTAGAAACACACTGTATTCACTCTGCTCTAGGAACACACTGTCTTCACTCTGCTCTAGGAACACACTGTCTTCACTCTGCATTAGGAACACACTGTCTGCACTAATATTAGGAACACACTGTCTGCACTCTGCAAGAGGTACACACCTTCTTCACTCTGCTCTAGGAACACACTGTATTCACTCTGAGTTGGGAACACACTGTCCTCACTCTGCTCTAGGAAGACACTGTCTTCACTCTGGACTAGGAACACACTGTCTTCACTCTGCTCTAGGAACACACTGTCTTCACTCTACTCCATGCATATACTCGGCAAGTATGCGTTAGGAACACACTGTCTTCACTCTGCTCCATGCGCATACACTGCAACTCTGCACTAGGAACACACTGTATTCACTCTCCTCTAGGAACACACTGTCTTCACTCTGTGCTAGGAACACACTGTATTCACTCTGCTCTATGAACACACTGTCTTCACTCTGCGTTAGGAACATACTGGCTTCACTATCCTCTAGGAACACACTGTATTCACTCTGCTCTAGGAACACACTGTCTTAACTCTGCTCTAGAAACACACTGACTTCACTCTGCTCTAGGAACACACTCTCTTCACTCTGCCCTAGGAACACATTGTCTTCACGCTGCTCTAGGAACACACACTCTTCACTCTACTCTAGGAACACACTGTCTTCACTCTGCTCTAGGAAGACACTGTCTTTACTCTCCGTTAGGAACACACTGTCTTCACTCTGCTCTAGGAACACACTGTCTTCACTCTGCTCTAAAACACACTGTTTTCACTCTGCTCTAGGAACACACTGTTTTCACTCTGCGCTAGGAACACACTGTCTTCACTCTGCTCTAGGAACACACTGTCTTCACTCTTATTAGGAACACACTGTCTTCACTCTGCTTTAGGAACACACTGTCTTCACTCTGCGGTAGGAACACACCGTCTTCACTCTGCTCTAGGAACTAACTGTCTTCACTCTGCTCTAGGAACACACTGTCTTCACTCTGCTCTAGAAACACACTGTCCTCACTCTGCTCTAGGAACACACTGACTTCACTCTGCTCTAGGAACACACTGTCTTCACTCTGCTCTAGGGACACACTGTCTTTACTCTGCTCTAGAAACACACTGTCTTCACTATGCTCTAGAAACACACTGTCTTCACTCTGCTCTAGGAACACACTGTCTTCACTCTGCTCTAGGAACACCCTGTCTTCACTCTGCTTTAGGAAGACACTGTCTTCACTCTACTTTCGGAACACACTTTCTTCACTCTGCTCTAGGAACATACTGTCTTCACTCTACTCTAGGAACACATTGTCTTCTGTCTGCATTAGGAACACACTGTCTTCACGCTCCTCTAGGAACACACTTTCTTCACTCTGTCTAGGAACGCACTGTCTTCACTCTGCAATAGGAACACACTGTCTTCACTCTGCGCTAGGAACACACTGTCCTCACTCTGCTCTAGAAACACACTATCTTCACTCTGCTCTAGGAACACACTGCCTTCACTCTGCTCTAGAAACACACTGTCTTCACTCTGTATTAGGAACACACTGTCTTCACTCTGCTCTAGGAACACCCTGTCTTCACTATGCTTTAGGAACACACTGTCTTCACTCTGCTCTAGGAACACACTGTCTTCACTCTGCTCTAGGAATACCCTGTCTTCACTATGCTTTAGGAACACACTGTCTTCACTCTGCTTTAGGAACACACTGTCTTCCCTCTGCTCTAGGAACACACTGTCTTTACTCTGCGTTGGGAACACACTGTCTTCACTCTGCTCGAGGAACACACTGTCTTCACTCTGCGCTGGAACACACTGTCTTCACTCTGCTCTAGAAACAATCTGCCTTCACTCTGCTCTAGGAACACACTGTTTTCACTCTGCTCTACGATCACACTATCTTCACTCTGCTCTAGGACACACTGCCTTCACTCTGCTCTAAGAACACACTCTCACTCTGCTCTAGGAACACACTGTCTTCACCCTGCGCTAGGAACACACTGTCTTCACTCTGCTCGAGAAACACACTGTATTCACTCTGCTCTAGGAACACACTTTCTCACTCTGCTCTAGGAACACACTGGCTTCACTCTCCTCTAGGAACACACTGTATTCACTCTGCTCTAGGACCACACTGTCCTCATTCTGCACTAGAAACATACTGTCTTCACTCTGCTCTAGGAACACACTGTTTTCAGTATGGTCTAGGAACGCACTGTCTTCACTCTGCATTAGGAACTCACTGTCTTCATTCTGCTCTAGGAACAAACTGTCTTCACTATGCGTTAGGAACACACTGTCTTCACTCTGCTCTAGGAACACACTGTCTTCACTCTGCTCTAGGAACACACTGTCTTCACTCTGTTCTAGGAACACACTGTCTTCACTCTGCTTTAGGAACACACTGTCTTTACTCTGTGTTAGGAACACACTGTCCTCACTCTTCGCTAGGAACACACTGTCCTCACTCTGCTCTAGGAACAAACTGTCTTCACTCTGCTCTAGGAACACACTGTCTTCACTCTGCTCTAGAAACACACTGTCTTCACTCTGCTCTAGGAACACACTGTGTTCACTCTGCTCTAGGAACACACTGTCTTCACTCTGCATTAGGAACACACTGTCTTCACTCTGATCTAGGAACACCCTGTCTTCACTCTGCTTTAGGAAGACACTGTCTTCACTCTGCTTTCGGGACACACTTTCTTCACTCTGCTCTAGGAACATACTGTCTTCACTCTACTCTAGGAACACATTGTCTTCAGTCTGCATTAGGAACACACTGTCTTCACTCTGCTCTAGGAACATACTTTCTTCACTCTGTCTAGGAACACACCGTCTTCACTCTGCGCTAAGAACACACTGTCTTCACTCTGCTTAGGAACACACTGTCTTCACTCTGCTCTAGGAACACACTGTCTTCACTCTGCGCTATGAACACACTGTCTTCACTCTGCTCTAGGAACACACTGCCTTTACTCTGCTCTAGGAACACACTTTCTTACTCTGCTCTAGGAACACACTGTATTCACTCTGCTCTATGAACACACTGTCTTCACTCTGCTCAAGGAACACACTGTCTTCACTCTGCATTAGGAACACAAGTCTTCACTCTGTTCTAGGAACGCCCTGTCTTCACTCAGCTTTAGGAACACACTGTCTTCACTCTGCGCTAGGAACACACTGTCTTCACTCTGCTTAGGAACACACTGTCTTCACTCTGCTCTAGGAACACACTGTCTTCACTCTGCGCTAGGAACACACTGTCTGCACTCTGCTCTAGAAACACACTGTCTTCACTCTGCTCTAGGAACACACTGTCTTCACTCTGCTCTACGATCACACTGTCTTCACTCTGCTCTAGGAACACACTGCCTTCACTCTGCTCTAGGAACACACTTTCTCACTCTGCTCTAGGGTTACACTGTCTTCACTCTGCACAAGGAACACTCTGTCTGCACTCAAATTAGGAGCACACTGTCTGCACTCTGCATCAGGAACACACCGTCTTAACTCTGCTCTAGGAACACACTGTCTTCACTCTGATTTAGGAACACACTGTCTTCACTCTGCTCTAGGAAGACACTGTCTTCACTCTGGACTAGGAACACACTGTCTTCACTCTGCTCTAGTAACACACTGTCTTCACTCTGCTCCATGCATATACTGGGCAAGTATGCGTTAGGAACACAGTGTCTTCACTCTGCTCCATGCAAACACACCGCAACTCTGCTCTAGGTACACCCTGTCTTCACTCTGCTCTAGGAACACACTGTCCTCACTCTGCTCTAGGAACACACTGTCTTCACTCTGCTCCATGCATATACTCGGTAAGTCTGCATTAGGAACGCACTGTCTTCACTCTGCTCCATGCGCATACACTGCAACTCTGCATTAGGAACACACTGTCTTCACTCTCCTCTAGGAACACACTGTCTTCACTCTGCGCTAGGAACACACTGTCTTCACTCTGCTCTAGGAACACATGGTCTTCACTCTGCATTAGGAACACACTGGCTTCACTCTCCTCTAGGAACAGTGTATTCACTCTGACCTAGGAACACACTGTCTTAACTCTGCCCTAGGAACACACTGTCTTCACTCTGCTCTAGGAACACACTCTCTTCACTCTGCATTAGGAACACACTGTCTTCACTCTGCTCTAGGAACACCCTGTCTTCACTCTGCTTTAGGAACACACTGTCTTCACTCTGCTTTAAGAACACACTGTCTTCACTCTGCTCTAGGAACACACTGTCTTCACTCTGCTCTAGGAACACACTGTCTTCACTCTGCTCTAGGAACACACTCTCTTCACTCTGCTCTAGGAACACACTGTCTTCACTCTACTCTAGGAACACACTGTCTTCACTCTGCTGTAGGAACACACTGTCTTTACTCTCCGTTAGGAACACACTGTCTCCACTCTGCTCTAGGAACACACTGTCTTCACTCTGAGTTAGGAACACACTGTCTTCACTCTGCTCTAGGAAGACACTCTCTTCACTCTGCTCTAGGAACACCCTGTCTTCACTCTGCTTTAGGAACACACTGTCTTCACTCTGCTCTAGGAACACACTGTCTTCACTCTGATTTAGGAACACACTGTCTTCACTCTGCTCTAGGAAGACACTGTCTTCACTCTGGACTAGGAACACACTGTCTTCACTCTGCTCTAGTAACACACTGTCTTCACTCTGCTCCATGCATATACTGGGCAAGTATGCGTTAGGAACACAGTGTCTTCACTCTGCTCCATGCAAACACACCGCAACTCTGCTCTAGGTACACCCTGTCTTCACTCTGCTCTAGGAACACACTGTCCTCACTCTGCTCTAGGAACACACTGTCTTCACTCTGCTCCATGCATATACTCGGTAAGTCTGCATTAGGAACGCACTGTCTTCACTCTGCTCCATGCGCATACACTGCAACTCTGCATTAGGAACACACTGTCTTCACTCTCCTCTAGGAACACACTGTCTTCACTCTGCGCTAGGAACACACTGTCTTCACTCTGCTCTAGGAACACATGGTCTTCACTCTGCATTAGGAACACACTGGCTTCACTCTCCTCTAGGAACAGTGTATTCACTCTGACCTAGGAACACACTGTCTTAACTCTGCCCTAGGAACACACTGTCTTCACTCTGCTCTAGGAACACACTCTCTTCACTCTGCATTAGGAACACACTGTCTTCACTCTGCTCTAGGAACACCCTGTCTTCACTCTGCTTTAGGAACACACTGTCTTCACTCTGCTTTAAGAACACACTGTCTTCACTCTGCTCTAGGAACACACTGTCTTCACTCTGCTCTAGGAACACACTGTCTTCACTCTGCTCTAGGAACACACTCTCTTCACTCTGCTCTAGGAACACACTGTCTTCACTCTACTCTAGGAACACACTGTCTTCACTCTGCTGTAGGAACACACTGTCTTTACTCTCCGTTAGGAACACACTGTCTCCACTCTGCTCTAGGAACACACTGTCTTCACTCTGAGTTAGGAACACACTGTCTTCACTCTGCTCTAGGAAGACACTCTCTTCACTCTGCTCTAGGAACACCCTGTCTTCACTCTGCTTTAGGAACACACTGTCTTCACTCTGCTCTAGGAACACCCTGTCTTCACTCTGCTTTAGGAACACACTGTCTTCACTCTGCTTTAAGAACACACTGTCTTAGGTTTGTGGGATAAAGTCCGGGTCTTCTATAGGATTCCATTGGTCGACTTCTCTGTTTTTATGCCAGTACCACCCTGTTTTCATTACTGTAGCTCGGTAATAGAGTTTGAAGTCAGGGATGGTAATGCCTCCAGAAGATCCTTTATTGTATAGGATTGTTTTGGCTATCCTGGGTTTTTTGTTTTTCCATATAAAGTTGATTATTGTCCTCTCCAGATCTATGAAGAATTTTGAT
This sequence comes from Microtus pennsylvanicus, assembly GCF_037038515.1. Taxonomy (NCBI): domain Eukaryota; kingdom Metazoa; phylum Chordata; class Mammalia; order Rodentia; family Cricetidae; genus Microtus; species Microtus pennsylvanicus. The sequence continues at coordinate 75,469,843 of NC_134592.1, read as the reverse complement.
GGGATCTTGATGGGGATTGCATTGAATCTATAAATTGCCTTTGGTAGAATTGCCATTTTTACAATGTTGATCCTCCCAATCCAAGAGCAAGGGATGTCCATCCATTTTTTGGTATCCTCTTCAATTTCTTTCTTCAATGCCTTAAAGTTCTTGTCAAATAGATCTTTCACTTCCTTGGTTAGATTTACCCCAAGATATTTTATGCTGTTTGTGGCTATCGTGAATGGAGAAGCTTCTCTGATTTCCCTCTCTGCTTCCATATCCTTTGAGTATAGGAGGGCGACTGATTTTTTGGAGTTGATCTTGTATCCTGCCACATTACTAAAGCTGTTTATCAGCTGTAAAAGTTCTTTGGTGGAGTTTTGGGGGTCGCTTATGTACACTATCATATCATCTGTGAATAACGAAAGTTTAACTTCTTCCTTTCCAATTCGAATCCCCTTGATCCCATTATGCTGTCTTATTGCTATTGCTAGAACTTCCAGCACTATATTGAAGAGGTATGGCGAAAGTGGACAGCCTTGTCGTGTTCCTGAGTTAAGCGGGATGGCTTTGAGTTTCTCTCCGTTTAATTTGATGTTAGCTGTCGGCTTGCTGTATATAGCTTTTATTATATTTAGGTATGACCCTTGTATCCCTAATCTCTCCAAGACTTTTAACATAAATGGATGTTGAATTTTGTCAAATGCTTTTTCAGCATCTAATGAAATGATCATATGGTTTTTTTCTTTCAGTTTATTTATATGATGGATTACATTGGAAGAAAGAAAGCATCTTCAACAAATGGTGCTGGCACAACTGGATGTCAACCTGTAGAAGAATGAAAATAGACCCATATCTATCACCGTGCACAAAACTCAAGTCCAAATGGATTAAAGACCTCAATATCAGCCCGAAAACACTGAATCTGATAGAAGAGAAAGTGGGCAATACCCTACAACAGATGGGCACAGGCCATCGCTTCTTAGGTATAACCTCAGAAGCACAGACATTAAGGGCAACATTGAATAAATGGGACCTACTAAAACTGAGAAGCTTCTGTAAAGCAAAGGACACTGTCACTAAGACACAAAGACAACCTACTGACTGGGAGAAGATCTTCACCAACCCCGCAACAGACAAAGGTCTGATCTCCAAAATATATAGAGAACTCAAGAAACTAGACTTTAAAATGCTAATTAACCCAATTAAAAAATGGGGCGCTGAACTGAACAGAGAATTCTCAACAGAAGAACTTCAAATGACCAAAAGACACTTAAGGTCATGCTCAACCTCCTTAGCGATCAGGGAAATGCAAATCAAAACAACTTTGAGATATCATCTTACACCTGTAAGATTGGCTAAAGTCAAAAACACCAAGGATAGCCTTTGCTGGAGAGGCTGTGGAGGAAGGGGTACCCTCATCCATTGCTGGTGGGAATGCAATCTTGTGCAACCACTGTGGAAGTCAGTGTTTCGGTTTCTCCGGAAATTCGGGATCAACCTACCCCTGGACCCAGCAATACCACTCTTGGGAATTTACCCAAGAGATGCTCTATCACATGTCAAAAGCATTTGTTCAACTATGTTCATAGCAGTATTATTTGTAATAGCCAGAACCTGGAAACAACCTAGATGCCCTTCAATGGAAGAATGGATGAAGAAAGTATGGAATATATACACACTAGAGTACTACGCTGCGGTAAAAAACAATGACTTCTCGAATTTTTCATGCAAATGGATGGAAATAGAAAACACTATCCTGAGTGAGGTATCCCAGGCCCAAAAAGACGAACATGGGATGTACTCACTCATAATTGGTTTCTAGCCATAAATAGGGTTCACGGAGTCTACAATAGGCGAATCTAAAGAAGCTAAGTAAGAAGGTGAACCCAAGGAAAAACATATAGTTATCCTCTTGGATAAGGGAAGTAGACAAAATTGCCGGGGGGAAAAGTGGGATCTTGGGGGTGGGGTGGGATGGGGGTTAGGGGAGATGGGGAGAGAAAAGGTAGAAGGGAAGGAGGGTGGACTTGGGGAAACAAGAGGATCGGGATAAAGGAAGGTTGGATAGGGGAGCACGGAACCACAATTCTTAGTTAAGGGACCCACTTTAGGGTGGGCAGGAGACTTGACCCTAGAGGGGGTCCCAGGTGCCCAAGCTGAGGTCCCCAGTTAGTTCCCTGGGCAGCTGAGGATAGGGAACCTGAAATGACCCTACCCTAGAGCAATACTGACGAATATATTGCATATCATCCTAGAACTTGCATCTGGCGATGGATGGAGATAGAGACAGAGACCCACACTGGAGCACTGGACTGAGCTCCCAAGGTCCCAATGAGGAGCAGAAGGAGTGAGAACATGAGCAAAGATGTCGGGACCACGAGGAGTGCACCCACCCACTGAGACAGTGGAGATGATCTACTGGGAGCTCACCAAGGCCAGCTGGACTGTTACCAGAAAAAGCATGGGATAAAACTGGACTCTCGGAACATGGCGAACAATGAGGGCTGATGAGACGCCAAGGACAATGGCACGCGGTTTTGATCCTACGCAATGTGCTGGCTTGGTGGGAGCCTAGCCAGTCTGGATGTTCACCTTCCTAGATATGGATGGAGGGGGGAGGACCTAGGACATACCACAGGGCAGGGAACCCTGACAGCTCTTTGGACTGGAAAGGGAGGGGGAGAGGAGTGAGGGGAAGGGGAGAGGGGTGGGAGGAGGGGGAGAAAAGTGGGAGGAGGGGGAGAAGAGTGGGAGGAGGGGGAGGGAAATGGGAGGCTGGTGGGAGGAGGTGGAAATTTGTTTTTTTTTCTTTTCTTTATCCTCCTTTTATCAATAAAAAAATTTAAAAAAAAAAAAAGAACACACTGTCTTCACTCTGCTCTAGGAACACACTGTCTTCAGTCTGCTTTAAGAACACACTGTCTTCACTCTGCTCCATGCAAACACACCGCGACTCTGCTCTAGGAACACACTGTCTTCACTCTGCTTAGGAACACACTGTATTCACTCTGCCCTAGGCACACTGTCTTCACTCTGCTCTAGGAACACACTGTCTTCACTCTACTCTAGGAACACACTGTATTCACTGTGCTGAAGGAACACACTGTCTTTACTCTCCGTAAGGAACACACTGTCTTCACTCTGCTCTAGGAACACACTGTCTTCACTCTGCTCTAGGAACACACTGTCTTCACTCTGCTCTAGGAACACACTGTCTTCACTCTGCTCTAGAAACACACTGTCCTCACTCTGCACTAGAAACATACTGTCTTCACTATGCTCTAGGAACACACTGTCTTCACTCTGGTCTAGGAACACACTGTCTTCACTATGCTTTAGGAACACCCTTCTTCACTCTCCTCTAGGACCACACTGTCCTCACTCTGCACTAGAAACATACTGTCTTCACTCTGCTCTAGGAACACACTGTCTTCACTCTGGTCTAGGAACACACTGCCTTCACTCTGCATTAGGAACACACTGTCTTCACTCTGCTCTAGGAACACCCTGTCTTCACTATGCTTTAGGAACACACTGTCTTAACGCTGCTCTAGGAACACACTGTCTTCACTCTGCTCTAGGAACACACGGTCTTTACTCTGGTCTAGGAACACACTGTCTTCACTCTGCTCTAGGAACACACTGTCTTTACTCTATGTTAGGAACACACTGTCTTCACTCTGCTCTAGGAACACACTGGCCTCACTCTGCTTAGGAACACACTGTCTTCACTCTGCTTAAGGAACACACTGTCTTCACTCTGCGCTAGGAACACACTGTCTTCACTCTGCTCTAGGAACAAACTGTCTTCACTCTGCTCTAGGAACACACTGTCTTCACTCTGCTCTAGAATAACACTGTCTTCACTCTGCTCTAGGAACACACTGCGTTCACTCTGCTCTAGGAACACACTGTCTTCACTCTGCATTAAGAACACACTGTCTTCACTCTGCTCTAGGAACACCCTGTCTTCACTCTGCTTTAGGAAGACACTGTCTTCACTCTGCGTTAGGAATACACTTTCTTCTCTATGATCTAAGAACATACTGTCTTCACTCTACTCTAGGAACACATTGTCTTCAGTCTGCATTAGGAACACACTGTCTTCACTCTCCTTAGGAACACACTGTCTTCACTCTGCTCTAGGAACACACTGTCTTCACTCTGCGCTAGGAACACACTGTCTTCACACTGCTCTAGAAACACACTATCTTCACTCTGCTCTAGCAACACACTGTCTTCACTCTGCTCTACGATCACACTGTCTTCACTCTGCTCTAGGAACACACTGCCTTCACTCTGCTCTAGGAACACACTTTCTCACTCTGCTCTAGGAACACACTGTATTCACTCTGCTCTATGAAACACACTGTCTTCACTCTGCTCAAGGAACACACTGTCTTCACTCTGCATTAGGAACACACTGTCTTCACTCTGCTCTAGGAACACCCTGTCTTCACACTGCTTTAAGAAAACACTGTCCTCATTCTGCTTTAAGAACACACTGTCTTCACTCTGTGCTAGGAACACACTGTCTTCACTCTGCTTAGGAACACACTGTCTTCACTCTGCTCTAGGAACACACTATCTTCACTCTGCGCTAGGAACACACTGTCTGCACTCTGCTCTAGAAACACACTGTCTTCACTCTGCTCTAGGAACACACTGTCTTCACTATGCTCTACGATCACACTGTCTTCACTCTGCTCTGGGAACACACTGCCTTCACTCTGCTCAAGGAACACACTTTCTCACTCTGCTCTAGGGTCACACTGTCTTCACTCTGCATTAGGAACACACTGTCTGCACTCAAATTAGGAGCACACTGTCTGTACTCTGCATCAGGAACACACCGTCTTAACTCTGCTCTAGGAACACACTGTCTTCACTCTGAGTTAGGAACACACTGTCTTCACTCTGCTCTAGGAAGACACTGTCTTCACTCTGGGCTAGGAACACACTGTCTTCACTCTGCTCTAGGAACACACTGTCTTCACTCTGCTCCATGCATATACTGGGCATTATGCGTTAGGAACAGTGTCTTCACTCTGCTCCATGCAAACACACCCCAACTCTGCTCTAGGAACACCCTGTCTTCACTCTGCTCTAGGAACACACTGTACTCACTCTGCTTTAGGAACACACTGTCTTCACTCTGCTCTAGGAACACACTGTCTTCACACTGCTCCATGCGCATACACTGCAATTCTGCATTAGGAACACACTGTCTTCACTCTCCTCTAGGAAAACACTGTCTTCACTCTGCACTTGGAACACACTGTCTTCACTCTGCTCTAGGACCACACTGTCCTCACTCTGCACTAGAAAAATACTGTCTTCACTCTGCTCTAGGAACACACTGTTTTCAGTATGGTCTAGGAACGCACTGTCTTCACTCTGCATTAGGAACTCACTGTCTTCATTCTGCTCTAGGAACAAACTGTCTTCACTATGCGTTAGGAACACACTGTCTTCACTCTGCTCTAGGAACACACTGTCTTCACTCTGCTCTAGGAACACACTGTCTTCACTCTGGTCTAGGAACACACTGTCTTCACTCTGCTTTAGGAACACACTGTCTTTACTCTGTGTTAGGAACACACTGTCTTCACTCTGCGCTAGGAACACACTGTCCTCACTCTGCTCTATGAACAAACTGTCTTCACTCTGCTCTAGGAACACACTGTCTTCACTCTGCTCTAGGAACACACTGTCTTCACTCTGCTCTAGGAACACACTGTCTTCACTCTGCATTAGGAACACACTGTCTTCACTCTGATCTAGGAACACCCTGTCTTCACTCTGCTTTTGGAAGACACTGTCTTCACTCTGCTTTCGGGACACACTTTCTTCACTCTGCTCTAGGAACACACTGTCTTCACTCTGCGCTAAGAACACACTGTCTTCACTCTGCTTAGGAACACTCTGTCTTCACTCTGCTCTAGGAACACACTGTCTTCACTCTGCGCTACGAACACACTGTCTTCACTCTGCTCTAGGAACACACTGCCTTTACTCTGCTCTAGGAACACACTTTCTTACTCTGCTCTAGGAACACACTGTATTCACTCTGCTCTATGAACACACTGTCTTCACTCTGCTCAAGGAACACACTGTCTTCACTCTGCATTAGGAACACAAGTCTTCACTCTGTTCTAGGAACGCCCTGTCTTCACTCAGCTTTAGGAACACACTGTCTTCACTCTGCGCTAGGAACACACTGTCTTCACTCTGCTTAGGAACACACTGTCTTCACTCTGCTCTAGGAACACACTGTCTTCACTCTGCGCTAGGAACACACTGTCTGCACTCTGCTCTAGAAACACACTGTCTTCACTCTGCTCTAGGAACACACTGTCTTCACTCTGCTCTACGTTCACACTGTCTTCACTCTGCTCTAGGAACACACTGCCTTCACTCTGCTCTAGGAACACACTTTCTCACTCTGCTCTAGGGTTACACTGTCTTCACTCTGCACAAGGAACACACTGTCTGCACTCAAATTAGGAGCACACTGTCTGCACTCTGCATCAGGAACACACCGTCTTAACTCTGCTCTAGGAACACACTGTCTTCACTCTGATTTAGGCACACACTGTCTTCACTCTGCTCTAGGAAGACACTGTCTTCACTCTGGACTAGGAACACACTGTCTTCACTCTGCTCTAGTAACACACTGTCTTCACTCTGCTCCATGCATATACTGGGCAAGTATGCGTTAGGAACACAGTGTCTTCACTCTGCTCCATGCAAACACACCGCAACTCTGCTCTAGGTACACCCTGTCTTCACTCTGCTCTAGGAACACACTGTCCTCACTCTGCTCTAGGAACACACTGTCTTCACTCTGCTCCATGCATATACTCGGTAAGTCTGCATTAGGAACGCACTGTCTTCACTCTGCTCCATGCACATACACTGCAACTCTGCATTAGGAACACACTGTCTTCACTCTCCTCTAGGAACACACTGTCTTCACTCTGCGCTAGGAACACACTGTCTTCACTCTGCTCTAGGAACACATGGTCTTCACTCTGCATTAGGAACACACTGGCTTCACTCTCCTCTACGAACACTGTATTCACTCTGACCTAGGAACACACTGTCTTAACTCTGCCCTAGGAACACACTGTCTTCACTCTGCTCTAGGAACACACTCTCTTCACTCTGCATTAGGAACACACTGTCTTCACTCTGCTCTAGGAACACCCTGTCTTCACTCTGCTTTAGGAACACACTGTCTTCACTCTGCTTTAAGAACACACTGTCTTCACTCTGCTCTAGGAACACACTGTCTTCACTCTGCTTTAAGAACACACTGTCTTCACTCTGCTCTAGGAACACACTGTCTTCACTCTGCTTTAGGAACACACTTTCTTCACTCTGCTCTAGGAACACACTGTCTTCACTTTGCTCCAGGAACACACTGTCTCCACTCTGCTCTAGGAACACACTGTCTTCACTCTGAGTTAGGAACACACTGTCTTCACTCTGCTCTAGGAAGACACTCTCTTCACTCTGGACTAGGAACACACTGTCTTCACTCTGCTCTAGAAACACACTGTCTTCACTCTACTCCCTGCATATACTCGGCAAGTCTGCTTTAGGAACACACTGTCTTCACTCTGCTCCATGCAAACACACCGCAACTCTGCTCTAGGAACACACTGTCTTCACTCTGCTTAGGAACACACTGTATTCACTCTGCTCTAGGAACACACTCTCTTCACTCTGCATTAGGAACACACTGGCTTCACTCTTCTCTAGGAACACACTGTATTCACTCTGCTATAGGAACACACTGTCTTAACGCTGCTCTAGAAACACACTGTCTTCACTCTGCTCTAGGAACACACTCTCTTCACTCTGCCCTAGGAACACACTGTCTTCACTCTGCTCTAGGAACACACTGTCTTCACTCTACTCTAGGAACACACTGTCTTCACTCTGCTGTAGGAACACACTGTCTTTACTCTCCGTTAGGAACACACTGTCTTCACTCTGCTCTAGGAACACACTGTCTTCACTCTGCTCTAGGAACACACTGTCTTCACTCTGCTCTAGGAACACACTGTCTTCACTCTGCTCTAGGAACACACTGTCTTCACTCTGCTCTAGAAACACACTGTCTTCACTCTGCTCTAGGAACACCCTGTCTTCACTCTGCTTTAGGAACACACTGTCTTCACTCTGCTTTAAGAACACACTGTCTTAGGTTTGTGGGATAAAGTCCGGGTCCTCTATAGGATTCCATTGGTCGACTTCTCTCTTTTTATGCCAGTACCACCCTGTTTTCATTGCTGTAGCTCGGTAATAGAGTTTGAAGTCAGGGATGGTAATGCCTCCAGAAGATCCTTTATTGTATAGGATTGTTTTGGCTATCCTGGGTTTTTTGTTTTTCCATATAAAGTTGATTATTGTCCTCTCCAGATCTATGAAGAATTTTGATGGGATCTTGATGGGGATTGCATTGAATCTATAAATTGCCTTTGGTAGAATTGCCATTTTTACAATGTTGATCCTCCCAATCCAAGAGCAAGGGATGTCCATCCATTTTTTGGTATCCTCTTCAATTTCTTTCTTCAATGCCTTAAAGTTCTTGTCAAATAGATCTTTCACTTCCTTGGTTAGATTTACCCCAAGATATTTTATGCTGTTTGTGGCTATCGTGAATGGAGAAGCTTCTCTGATTTCCCTCTCTGCTTCCATATCCTTTGAGTATAGGAGGGCGACTGATTTTTTGGAGTTGATCTTGTATCCTGCCACATTACTAAAGCTGTTTATCAGCTGTAAAAGTTCTTTGGTGGAGTTTTGGGGGTCGCTTATGTACACTATCATATCATCTGTGAATAACGAAAGTTTAACTTCTTCCTTTCCAATTCGAATCCCCTTGATCCCATTATGCTGTCTTATTGCTATTGCTAGAACTTCCAGCACTATATTGAAGAGGTATGGCGAAAGTGGACAGCCTTGTCGTGTTCCTGAGTTAAGCGGGATGGCTTTGAGTTTCTCTCCGTTTAATTTGATGTTAGCTGTCGGCTTGCTGTATATAGCTTTTATTATATTTAGGTATGACCCTTGTATCCCTAATCTCTCCAAGACTTTTAACATAAATGGATGTTGAATTTTGTCAAATGCTTTTTCAGCATCTAATGAAATGATCATATGGTTTTTTTCTTTCAGTTTATTTATATGATGGATTACATTGGAAGAAAGAAAGCATCTTCAACAAATGGTGCTGGCACAACTGGATGTCAACCTGTAGAAGAATGAAAATAGACCCATATCTATCACCGTGCACAAAACTCAAGTCCAAATGGATTAAAGACCTCAATATCAGCCCGAAAACACTGAATCTGATAGAAGAGAAAGTGGGCAATACCCTACAACAGATGGGCACAGGCCATCGCTTCTTAGGTATAACCTCAGAAGCACAGACATTAAGGGCAACATTGAATAAATGGGACCTACTAAAACTGAGAAGCTTCTGTAAAGCAAAGGACACTGTCACTAAGACACAAAGACAACCTACTGACTGGGAGAAGATCTTCACCAACCCCGCAACAGACAAAGGTCTGATCTCCAAAATATATAGAGAACTCAAGAAACTAGACTTTAAAATGCTAATTAACCCAATTAAAAAATGGGGCGCTGAACTGAACAGAGAATTCTCAACAGAAGAACTTCAAATGACCAAAAGACACTTAAGGTCATGCTCAACCTCCTTAGCGATCAGGGAAATGCAAATCAAAACAACTTTGAGATATCATCTTACACCTGTAAGATTGGCTAAAGTCAAAAACACCAAGGATAGCCTTTGCTGGAGAGGCTGTGGAGGAAGGGGTACCCTCATCCATTGCTGGTGGGAATGCAATCTTGTGCAACCACTGTGGAAGTCAGTGTTTCGGTTTCTCCGGAAATTCGGGATCAACCTACCCCTGGACCCAGCAATACCACTCTTGGGAATTTACCCAAGAGATGCTCTATCACATGTCAAAAGCATTTGTTCAACTATGTTCATAGCAGTATTATTTGTAATAGCCAGAACCTGGAAACAACCTAGATGCCCTTCAATGGAAGAATGGATGAAGAAAGTATGGAATATATACACACTAGAGTACTACGCTGCGGTAAAAAACAATGACTTCTCGAATTTTTCATGCAAATGGATGGAAATAGAAAACACTATCCTGAGTGAGGTATCCCAGGCCCAAAAAGACGAACATGGGATGTACTCACTCATAATTGGTTTCTAGCCATAAATAGGGTTCACGGAGTCTACAATAGGCGAATCTAAAGAAGCTAAGTAAGAAGGTGAACCCAAGGAAAAACATATAGTTATCCTCTTGGATAAGGGAAGTAGACAAAATTGCCGGGGGGAAAAGTGGGATCTTGGGGGTGGGGTGGGATGGGGGTTAGGGGAGATGGGGAGAGAAAAGGTAGAAGGGAAGGAGGGTGGACTTGGGGAAACAAGAGGATCGGGATAAAGGAAGGTTGGATAGGGGAGCACGGAACCACAATTCTTAGTTAAGGGACCCACTTTAGGGTGGGCAGGAGACTTGACCCTAGAGGGGGTCCCAGGTGCCCAAGCTGAGGTCCCCAGTTAGTTCCCTGGGCAGCTGAGGATAGGGAACCTGAAATGACCCTACCCTAGAGCAATACTGACGAATATATTGCATATCATCCTAGAACTTGCATCTGGCGATGGATGGAGATAGAGACAGAGACCCACACTGGAGCACTGGACTGAGCTCCCAAGGTCCCAATGAGGAGCAGAAGGAGTGAGAACATGAGCAAAGATGTCGGGACCACGAGGAGTGCACCCACCCACTGAGACAGTGGAGATGATCTACTGGGAGCTCACCAAGGCCAGCTGGACTGTTACCAGAAAAAGCATGGGATAAAACTGGACTCTCGGAACATGGCGAACAATGAGGGCTGATGAGACGCCAAGGACAATGGCACGCGGTTTTGATCCTACGCAATGTGCTGGCTTGGTTGTTGTAATATGGGCGGCGGCTGGGCTGCGTCCCCAATACCCCAGCCGCACGGCTCCGGCTCGGCTAGCTTATGCCCGAAATAATTACACAGACACTGTATTCTTTTAAACACTGCTTGGCCCTTAGCTCTAGCCCTTACTGGCTAATTGTCACATATTAATTTAGCCCATTTCTAATCATCTGTGTAGCGCCCCTAGGTGCGCTTACCGGGAGGATTCTAGCCTAAGTCCATCCTGGGTTGGAGCTTCATAGCGTGCGTCTTCCCTGGAGCAGGTAGCATGGCGTCTCTCTGAAGGCGTCTGCTCTGGAGAGGAGAGCTGCGGAGTCTGACCTCACTTCCTCTTCCTCCCAGCCTTCCCTTCTGTTTACTCCACCCACCTAAGGGTGGGCCTATCAAATGGGCCTAGCAGTTTCTTTATTGCTTAAACAATGAAATCAACAGATTGATATATGACACTCCCACATCACTTCCCCTTTTTCTGTTTAAACAAAAAAAGGAAGGCTTTAACCTTAACATAGCAAAATTACATATAACAAAAGTTATCAAGTAAAAGTTACATCAGAAACATTTATACATATAACAAAATTGACCGTAAATCTCTATCAATACAAATTATTCATACCTATATCATTTCCCCCTTTAAATGTAAAAGAACATTTATAAACTATATTTGGGAACATGGGCGCAGTTTTTTCTCTCCAAACTGCTTCCTGCTGAATGGGGGCGTCGTTAATGATTTTAGGGTGTAACCTGTGTGCCAGGTTTATCTCAGTTGGCAGTTGAGCAAGGCAATTTTCTGAAGATGTTCACAGCAACCCTTCAGGAGGACGTGGTCCATCATACCAAATCGGAATAGAAGAAATCCATAGAGTCTCATCCTCTGTGAAAACAAAAGAAGACTCTCTCCAAAGCATCATATCCTTAGACCCAAATTCTGAAATCGTAATACCCTTATATCCATTCTGGTTTAGCTTGGCAGCCCATGTAATGAAATATCTCTCTGTACTTAGCTCCTTCACAGTCAAAAATTTTAAAGAAAACACAATAATACAAAGAATCCAGACTCTCTGTGAATTTTTCATCTTTACGCGGCTTATTTTTACTCTATCACTTTACTTTATTCTGTCTCTTTAAAGACTTTACCTTTTTTTTTTTTAACCATTAACTTTATTCTCTATATTCCTTTTCTTCTCTCTCTCAAGCCTACGTACATTCATCCAACAGTGTGACTCGTTTAGCGGTCTGAATCTGTCCTATTGTGAATCTGCAATTTTTTACTATCCAGGAGCACTTTTGATTTGCGCCTTTAAATCACTAGGCGCTAAGCTGCGACATTTCTAGGTTAACCTTTTGCTTTTTGAGCGCATATCTTTGACCTGGAATAACCCTGTAGACCAGTAGACCAGGCTGTCTTTGAACTCTCAGAGATCCGCCTGTCTCTGCCTCCCAGGCATTGGGATTAAAGGTGTTTGCTACTACACCTTGAACTCACAGAGATCTGTTCGTCTCTGCCTTCTAGGCACTGGGATTAAAGGCGTGTGCTACCACACTTTGAAGTCACAGAGGTCTATCTCCCTCTGCCTCCCAAGTGTTGGGATTAAAGGTGTGTACTAAGACACACAACAACTCTCTTCCTTTTTCTGTTTTTTGCTTTAAGAACTTCAACTTTCAGCTTGCATATATTTTTAACACACTTTAAACCATTCAGAAATTCTCTCTGTCTTTGAATCTCTCTTTACTGTATATCTCTCTTTTTCTGACCGCAAAAGCCTTTAATTTACCAAGCAATATCAGTAGGACTAAAGGCGTGGCTTTGCCAGCTAGATCCAGTCCATTTCTTAGCTTTCCAGCCTCATGGCTGAGGTACAGGCTGCAAGGTCCCTGCCAGCCAGCGAGCTACAACAGACAACACTCAAATCCTCTCTCGGTAGCCGGCCCTCCTGCCTCAAACAGTCAGAGTTTGCCCTGGCAGGACAGCCCAGAAAGCCGGCATTTTTAAACGGCACAACTTTTTTCCTGCCACGGCTGAAAACCGAAAAGCATGTGTTCAGCTTTTCATCAACACTGTTTAAGTGTTTTGTGGCAGGACCTCTTAATGAGCCGCAGAGTTTTGCAGCTAAAGCTGAGTCAGGAAGCCTCTTGAGGCTACCAGGTAGGAGCGGCACTCAGCACTTTAATTCTGAGACTGAGCGTGCAGCACAGAAATTCTTTTTATCCAAGTTACATCCAGATCTGACACGCAGAGCACTACGCAGTCTGAAAACACATCTCTGTATGGCAGCAGAAATCCGCCATGCTCTTCCGCCTGCCTAAGCCTGATTCTGCCTTCTGCCCAGAAGCAGGCAGGGAGCTCTGAGTCATCGTCAAGGTCTCAGAGCACTCTCCTTCCGATCCCAAGCGGGAACACAAACATAAAGCCAGAGTTTGCACTGGCGGCAAAGCCCCAGGAAGCCGCGCTTTAAAATAACGCAGCTTTTTTTCTGCTGCTGTCGCTGAATCAGGAAATCTCTCTACAGCACGCCACCAACAAACAGCAAAAATCTGTGTTAAACGCTCTCTTCCTTATTTTTAAGCCTTCTCAGGTTTTTTAAGTAGGTTTAGTTAGCCACACGTCTGGGCGTCATTTGTAGTAATAAGGGCGGCGGCAGGGCTGTGTCCCCAAAACCCCAGCCGCTTGCCCGGCTCGGCTAGCTTATGCCCGAAATAATTACACAGACACTGTATTCTTTTAAACACTGCTTGGCCCTTAGCTCTAGCCCTTACTGGCTAATTGTCACATATTAATTTAGCCCATTTCTAATCATCTGTGTAGCGCCCCTAGGTGCGCTTACCGGGAGGATTCTAGCCTAAGTCCATCCTGGGTTGGAGCTTCATAGCGTGCGTCTTCCCTGGAGCAGGTAGCATGGCGTCTCTCTGAAGGCGTCTGCTCTGGAGAGGAGAGCTGCGGAGTCTGACCTCACTTCCTCTTCCTCCCAGCCTTCCCTTCTGTTTACTCCACCCACCTAAGGGTGGGCCTATCAAATGGGCCTAGCAGTTTCTTTATTGCTTAAACAATGAAATCAACAGATTGATATATGACACTCCCACATCACTTGGTGGGAGCCTAGCCAGTCTGGATGTTCACCTTCCTAGATATGGATGGAGGGGGGAGGACCTAGGACATACCACAGGGCAGGGAACCCTGACAGCTCTTTGGACTGGAAAGGGAGGGGGAGAGGAGTGAGGGGAAGGGGAGAGGGGTGGGAGGAGGGGGAGAAAAGTGGGAGGAGGGGGAGAAGAGTGGGAGGAGGGGGAGGGAAATGGGAGGCTGGTGGGAGGAGGTGGAAATTTGTTTTTTTTTCTTTTCTTTATCCTCCTTTTATCAATAAAAAAATTTAAAAAAAAAAAAAGAACACACTGTCTTCACTCTGCTCTAGGAACACACTGTCTTCAGTCTGCTTTAAGAACACACTGTCTTCACTCTGCTCCATGCAAACACACCGCGACTCTGCTCTAGGAACACACTGTCTTCACTCTGCTTAGGAACACACTGTATTCACTCTGCCCTAGGCACACTGTCTTCACTCTGCTCTAGGAACACACTGTCTTCACTCTACTCTAGGAACACACTGTATTCACTGTGCTGAAGGAACACACTGTCTTTACTCTCCGTAAGGAACACACTGTCTTCACTCTGCTCTAGGAACACACTGTCTTCACTCTGCTCTAGGAACACACTGTCTTCACTCTGCTCTAGGAACACACTGTCTTCACTCTGCTCTAGAAACACACTGTCCTCACTCTGCACTAGAAACATACTGTCTTCACTATGCTCTAGGAACACACTGTCTTCACTCTGGTCTAGGAACACACTGTCTTCACTATGCTTTAGGAACACCCTTCTTCACTCTCCTCTAGGACCACACTGTCCTCACTCTGCACTAGAAACATACTGTCTTCACTCTGCTCTAGGAACACACTGTCTTCACTCTGGTCTAGGAACACACTGCCTTCACTCTGCATTAGGAACACACTGTCTTCACTCTGCTCTAGGAACACCCTGTCTTCACTATGCTTTAGGAACACACTGTCTTAACGCTGCTCTAGGAACACACTGTCTTCACTCTGCTCTAGGAACACACGGTCTTTACTCTGGTCTAGGAACACACTGTCTTCACTCTGCTCTAGGAACACACTGTCTTTACTCTATGTTAGGAACACACTGTCTTCACTCTGCTCTAGGAACACACTGGCCTCACTCTGCTTAGGAACACACTGTCTTCACTCTGCTTAAGGAACACACTGTCTTCACTCTGCGCTAGGAACACACTGTCTTCACTCTGCTCTAGGAACAAACTGTCTTCACTCTGCTCTAGGAACACACTGTCTTCACTCTGCTCTAGAATAACACTGTCTTCACTCTGCTCTAGGAACACACTGCGTTCACTCTGCTCTAGGAACACACTGTCTTCACTCTGCATTAAGAACACACTGTCTTCACTCTGCTCTAGGAACACCCTGTCTTCACTCTGTTTTAGGAAGACACTGTCTTCACTCTGCGTTAGGAATACACTTTCTTCTCTATGATCTAAGAACATACTGTCTTCACTCTACTCTAGGAACACATTGTCTTCAGTCTGCATTAGGAACACACTGTCTTCACTCTCCTTAGGAACACACTGTCTTCACTCTGCTCTAGGAACACACTGTCTTCACTCTGCGCTAGGAACACACTGTCTTCACACTGCTCTAGAAACACACTATCTTCACTCTGCTCTAGCAACACACTGTCTTCACTCTGCTCTACGATCACACTGTCTTCACTCTGCTCTAGGAACACACTGCCTTCACTCTGCTCTAGGAACACACTTTCTCACTCTGCTCTAGGAACACACTGTATTCACTCTGCTCTATGAAACACACTGTCTTCACTCTGCTCAAGGAACACACTGTCTTCACTCTGCATTAGGAACACACTGTCTTCACTCTGCTCTAGGAACACCCTGTCTTCACACTGCTTTAAGAAAACACTGTCCTCATTCTGCTTTAAGAACACACTGTCTTCACTCTGTGCTAGGAACACACTGTCTTCACTCTGCTTAGGAACACACTGTCTTCACTCTGCTCTAGGAACACACTATCTTCACTCTGCGCTAGGAACACACTGTCTGCACTCTGCTCTAGAAACACACTGTCTTCACTCTGCTCTAGGAACACACTGTCTTCACTATGCTCTACGATCACACTGTCTTCACTCTGCTCTGGGAACACACTGCCTTCACTCTGCTCAAGGAACACACTTTCTCACTCTGCTCTAGGGTCACACTGTCTTCACTCTGCATTAGGAACACACTGTCTGCACTCAAATTAGGAGCACACTGTCTGTACTCTGCATCAGGAACACACCGTCTTAACTCTGCTCTAGGAACACACTGTCTTCACTCTGAGTTAGGAACACACTGTCTTCACTCTGCTCTAGGAAGACACTGTCTTCACTCTGGGCTAGGAACACACTGTCTTCACTCTGCTCTAGGAACACACTGTCTTCACTCTGCTCCATGCATATACTGGGCATTATGCGTTAGGAACAGTGTCTTCACTCTGCTCCATGCAAACACACCCCAACTCTGCTCTAGGAACACCCTGTCTTCACTCTGCTCTAGGAACACACTGTACTCACTCTGCTTTAGGAACACACTGTCTTCACTCTGCTCTAGGAACACACTGTCTTCACACTGCTCCATGCATATACTCGGCATGTCTGCATTAGGAACACACTGTCTTCACCTCTGCTCCATGCGCATACACTGCAATTCTGCATTAGGAACACACTGTCTTCACTCTCCTCTAGGAAAACACTGTCTTCACTCTGCACTTGGAACACACTGTCTTCACTCTGCTCTAGGACCACACTGTCCTCACTCTGCACTAGAAAAATACTGTCTTCACTCTGCTCTAGGAACACACTGTTTTCAGTATGGTCTAGGAACGCACTGTCTTCACTCTGCATTAGGAACTCACTGTCTTCATTCTGCTCTAGGAACAAACTGTCTTCACTATGCGTTAGGAACACACTGTCTTCACTCTGCTCTAGGCACACACTGTCTTCACTCTGCTCTAGGAACACACTGTCTTCACTCTGGTCTAGGAACACACTGTCTTCACTCTGCTTTAGGAACACACTGTCTTTACTCTGTGTTAGGAACACACTGTCTTCACTCTGCGCTAGGAACACACTGTCCTCACTCTGCTCTATGAACAAACTGTCTTCACTCTGCTCTAGGAACACACTGTCTTCACTCTGCTCTAGGAACACACTGTCTTCACTCTGCTCTAGGAACACACTGTCTTCACTCTGCATTAGGAACACACTCTCTTCACTCTGATCTAGGAACACCCTGTCTTCACTCTGCTTTTGGAAGACACTGTCTTCACTCTGCTTTCGGGACACACTTTCTTCACTCTGCTCTAGGAACACACTGTCTTCACTCTGCGCTAAGAACACACTGTCTTCACTCTGCTTAGGAACACTCTGTCTTCACTCTGCTCTAGGAACACACTGTCTTCACTCTGCGCTACGAACACACTGTCTTCACTCTGCTCTAGGAACACACTGCCTTTACTCTGCTCTAGGAACACACTTTCTTACTCTGCTCTAGGAACACACTGTATTCACTCTGCTCTATGAACACACTGTCTTCACTCTGCTCAAGGAACACACTGTCTTCACTCTGCATTAGGAACACAAGTCTTCACTCTGTTCTAGGAACGCCCTGTCTTCACTCAGCTTTAGGAACACACTGTCTTCACTCTGCGCTAGGAACACACTGTCTTCACTCTGCTTAGGAACACACTGTCTTCACTCTGCTCTAGGAACACACTGTCTTCACTCTGCGCTAGGAACACACTGTCTGCACTCTGCTCTAGAAACACACTGTCTTCACTCTGCTCTAGGAACACACTGTCTTCACTCTGCTCTACGTTCACACTGTCTTCACTCTGCTCTAGGAACACACTGCCTTCACTCTGCTCTAGGAACACACTTTCTCACTCTGCTCTAGGGTTACACTGTCTTCACTCTGCACAAGGAACACACTGTCTGCACTCAAATTAGGAGCACACTGTCTGCACTCTGCATCAGGAACACACCGTCTTAACTCTGCTCTAGGAACACACTGTCTTCACTCTGATTTAGGCACACACTGTCTTCACTCTGCTCTAGGAAGACACTGTCTTCACTCTGGACTAGGAACACACTGTCTTCACTCTGCTCTAGTAACACACTGTCTTCACTCTGCTCCATGCATATACTGGGCAAGTATGCGTTAGGAACACAGTGTCTTCACTCTGCTCCATGCAAACACACCGCAACTCTGCTCTAGGTACACCCTGTCTTCACTCTGCTCTAGGAACACACTGTCCTCACTCTGCTCTAGGAACACACTGTCTTCACTCTGCTCCATGCATATACTCGGTAAGTCTGCATTAGGAACGCACTGTCTTCACTCTGCTCCATGCGCATACACTGCAACTCTGCATTAGGAACACACTGTCTTCACTCTCCTCTAGGAACACACTGTCTTCACTCTGCGCTAGGAACACACTGTCTTCACTCTGCTCTAGGAACACATGGTCTTCACTCTGCATTAGGAACACACTGGCTTCACTCTCCTCTACGAACACTGTATTCACTCTGACCTAGGAACACACTGTCTTAACTCTGCCCTAGGAACACACTGTCTTCACTCTGCTCTAGGAACACACTCTCTTCACTCTGCATTAGGAACACACTGTCTTCACTCTGCTCTAGGAACACCCTGTCTTCACTCTGCTTTAGGAACACACTTTCTTCACTCTGCTCTAGGAACACACTGTCTTCACTTTGCTCCAGGAACACACTGTCTCCACTCTGCTCTAGGAACACACTGTCTTCACTCTGAGTTAGGAACACACTGTCTTCACTCTGCTCTAGGAAGACACTCTCTTCACTCTGGACTAGGAACACACTGTCTTCACTCTGCTCTAGAAACACACTGTCTTCACTCTACTCCCTGCATATACTCGGCAAGTCTGCTTTAGGAACACACTGTCTTCACTCTGCTCCATGCAAACACACCGCAACTCTGCTCTAGGAACACACTGTCTTCACTCTGCTTAGGAACACACTGTATTCACTCTGCTCTAGGAACACACTCTCTTCACTCTGCATTAGGAACACACTGGCTTCACTCTTCTCTAGGAACACACTGTATTCACTCTGCTATAGGAACACACTGTCTTAACGCTGCTCTAGAAACACACTGTCTTCACTCTGCTCTAGGAACACACTCTCTTCACTCTGCCCTAGGAACACACTGTCTTCACTCTGCTCTAGGAACACACTGTCTTCACTCTACTCTAGGAACACACTGTCTTCACTCTGCTGTAGGAACACACTGTCTTTACTCTCCGTTAGGAACACACTGTCTTCACTCTGCTCTAGGAACACACTGTCTTCACTCTGAGTTAGGAACACACTGTCTTCACTCTGCTCTAGGAAGACACTCTCTTCACTCTGGACTAGGAACACACTGTCTTCACTCTGCTCTAGAAACACACTGTCTTCACTCTACTCCCTGCATATACTCGGCAAGTCTGCTTTAGGAACACACTGTCTTCACTCTGCTCCATGCAAACACACCGCAACTCTGCTCTAGGAACACACTGTCTTCACTCTGCTTAGGAACACACTGTATTCACTCTGCTCTAGGAACACACTCTCTTCACTCTGCATTAGGAACACACTGGCTTCACTCTTCTCTAGGAACACACTGTATTCACTCTGCTATAGGAACACACTGTCTTAACGCTGCTCTAGAAACACACTGTCTTCACTCTGCTCTAGGAACACACTCTCTTCACTCTGCCCTAGGAACACACTGTCTTCACTCTGCTCTAGGAACACACTGTCTTCACTCTACTCTAGGAACACACTGTCTTCACTCTGCTGTAGGAACACACTGTCTTTACTCTCCGTTAGGAACACACTGTCTTCACTCTGCTCTAGGAACACACTGTCTTCACTCTGCTCTAGGAACACACTGTCTTCACTCTGCTCTAGGAACACACTGTCTTCACTCTGCGCTAGGAACACACTGTCTTCACTCTGCTCTAGAAACACACTGTCTTCACTCTGCTCTAGGAACACCCTGTCTTCACTCTGCTTTAGGAACACACTGTCTTCACTCTGCTTTAAGAACACACTGTCTTAGGTTTGTGGGATAAAGTCCGGGTCCTCTATAGGATTCCATTGGTCGACTTCTCTCTTTTTATGCCAGTACCACCCTGTTTTCATTGCTGTAGCTCGGTAATAGAGTTTGAAGTCAGGGATGGTAATGCCTCCAGAAGATCCTTTATTGTATAGGATTGTTTTGGCTATCCTGGGTTTTTTGTTTTTCCATATAAAGTTGATTATTGTCCTCTCCAGATCTATGAAGAATTTTGATGGGATCTTGATGGGGATTGCATTGAATCTATAAATTGCCTTTGGTAGAATTGCCATTTTTACAATGTTGATCCTCCCAATCCAAGAGCAAGGGATGTCCATCCATTTTTTGGTATCCTCTTCAATTTCTTTCTTCAATGCCTTAAAGTTCTTGTCAAATAGATCTTTCACTTCCTTGGTTAGATTTACCCCAAGATATTTTATGCTGTTTGTGGCTATCGTGAATGGAGAAGCTTCTCTGATTTCCCTCTCTGCTTCCATATCCTTTGAGTATAGGAGGGCGACTGATTTTTTGGAGTTGATCTTGTATCCTGCCACATTACTAAAGCTGTTTATCAGCTGTAAAAGTTCTTTGGTGGAGTTTTGGGGGTCGCTTATGTACACTATCATATCATCTGTGAATAACGAAAGTTTAACTTCTTCCTTTCCAATTCGAATCCCCTTGATCCCATTATGCTGTCTTATTGCTATTGCTAGAACTTCCAGCACTATATTGAAGAGGTATGGCGAAAGTGGACAGCCTTGTCGTGTTCCTGAGTTAAGCGGGATGGCTTTGAGTTTCTCTCCGTTTAATTTGATGTTAGCTGTCGGCTTGCTGTATATAGCTTTTATTATATTTAGGTATGACCCTTGTATCCCTAATCTCTCCAAGACTTTTAACATAAATGGATGTTGAATTTTGTCAAATGCTTTTTCAGCATCTAATGAAATGATCATATGGTTTTTTTCTTTCAGTTTATTTATATGATGGATTACATTGGAAGAAAGAAAGCATCTTCAACAAATGGTGCTGGCACAACTGGATGTCAACCTGTAGAAGAATGAAAATAGACCCATATCTATCACCGTGCACAAAACTCAAGTCCAAATGGATTAAAGACCTCAATATCAGCCCGAAAACACTGAATCTGATAGAAGAGAAAGTGGGCAATACCCTACAACAGATGGGCACAGGCCATCGCTTCTTAGGTATAACCTCAGAAGCACAGACATTAAGGGCAACATTGAATAAATGGGACCTACTAAAACTGAGAAGCTTCTGTAAAGCAAAGGACACTGTCACTAAGACACAAAGACAACCTACTGACTGGGAGAAGATCTTCACCAACCCCGCAACAGACAAAGGTCTGATCTCCAAAATATATAGAGAACTCAAGAAACTAGACTTTAAAATGCTAATTAACCCAATTAAAAAATGGGGCGCTGAACTGAACAGAGAATTCTCAACAGAAGAACTTCAAATGACCAAAAGACACTTAAGGTCATGCTCAACCTCCTTAGCGATCAGGGAAATGCAAATCAAAACAACTTTGAGATATCATCTTACACCTGTAAGATTGGCTAAAGTCAAAAACACCAAGGATAGCCTTTGCTGGAGAGGCTGTGGAGGAAGGGGTACCCTCATCCATTGCTGGTGGGAATGCAATCTTGTGCAACCACTGTGGAAGTCAGTGTTTCGGTTTCTCCGGAAATTCGGGATCAACCTACCCCTGGACCCAGCAATACCACTCTTGGGAATTTACCCAAGAGATGCTCTATCACATGTCAAAAGCATTTGTTCAACTATGTTCATAGCAGTATTATTTGTAATAGCCAGAACCTGGAAACAACCTAGATGCCCTTCAATGGAAGAATGGATGAAGAAAGTATGGAATATATACACACTAGAGTACTACGCTGCGGTAAAAAACAATGACTTCTCGAATTTTTCATGCAAATGGATGGAAATAGAAAACACTATCCTGAGTGAGGTATCCCAGGCCCAAAAAGACGAACATGGGATGTACTCACTCATAATTGGTTTCTAGCCATAAATAGGGTTCACGGAGTCTACAATAGGCGAATCTAAAGAAGCTAAGTAAGAAGGTGAACCCAAGGAAAAACATATAGTTATCCTCTTGGATAAGGGAAGTAGACAAAATTGCCGGGGGGAAAAGTGGGATCTTGGGGGTGGGGTGGGATGGGGGTTAGGGGAGATGGGGAGAGAAAAGGTAGAAGGGAAGGAGGGTGGACTTGGGGAAACAAGAGGATCGGGATAAAGGAAGGTTGGATAGGGGAGCACGGAACCACAATTCTTAGTTAAGGGACCCACTTTAGGGTGGGCAGGAGACTTGACCCTAGAGGGGGTCCCAGGTGCCCAAGCTGAGGTCCCCAGTTAGTTCCCTGGGCAGCTGAGGATAGGGAACCTGAAATGACCCTACCCTAGAGCAATACTGACGAATATATTGCATATCATCCTAGAACTTGCATCTGGCGATGGATGGAGATAGAGACAGAGACCCACACTGGAGCACTGGACTGAGCTCCCAAGGTCCCAATGAGGAGCAGAAGGAGTGAGAACATGAGCAAAGATGTCGGGACCACGAGGAGTGCACCCACCCACTGAGACAGTGGAGATGATCTACTGGGAGCTCACCAAGGCCAGCTGGACTGTTACCAGAAAAAGCATGGGATAAAACTGGACTCTCGGAACATGGCGAACAATGAGGGCTGATGAGACGCCAAGGACAATGGCACGCGGTTTTGATCCTACGCAATGTGCTGGCTTGGTTGTTGTAATATGGGCGGCGGCTGGGCTGCGTCCCCAATACCCCAGCCGCACGGCTCCGGCTCGGCTAGCTTATGCCCGAAATAATTACACAGACACTGTATTCTTTTAAACACTGCTTGGCCCTTAGCTCTAGCCCTTACTGGCTAATTGTCACATATTAATTTAGCCCATTTCTAATCATCTGTGTAGCGCCCCTAGGTGCGCTTACCGGGAGGATTCTAGCCTAAGTCCATCCTGGGTTGGAGCTTCA
The DNA here is from genome assembly GCF_037038515.1 of Microtus pennsylvanicus. Lineage (NCBI taxonomy): Eukaryota > Metazoa > Chordata > Mammalia > Rodentia > Cricetidae > Microtus > Microtus pennsylvanicus. The sequence continues at coordinate 75,446,593 of NC_134592.1, read as the reverse complement.
TAGCGTGCGTCTTCCCTGGAGCAGGTAGCATGGCGTCTCTCTGAAGGCGTCTGCTCTGGAGAGGAGAGCTGCGGAGTCTGACCTCACTTCCTCTTCCTCCCAGCCTTCCCTTCTGTTTACTCCACCCACCTAAGGGTGGGCCTATCAAATGGGCCTAGCAGTTTCTTTATTGCTTAAACAATGAAATCAACAGATTGATATATGACACTCCCACATCACTTCCCCTTTTTCTGTTTAAACAAAAAAAGGAAGGCTTTAACCTTAACATAGCAAAATTACATATAACAAAAGTTATCAAGTAAAAGTTACATCAGAAACATTTATACATATAACAAAATTGACCGTAAATCTCTATCAATACAAATTATTCATACCTATATCATTTCCCCCTTTAAATGTAAAAGAACATTTATAAACTATATTTGGGAACATGGGCGCAGTTTTTTCTCTCCAAACTGCTTCCTGCTGAATGGGGGCGTCGTTAATGATTTTAGGGTGTAACCTGTGTGCCAGGTTTATCTCAGTTGGCAGTTGAGCAAGGCAATTTTCTGAAGATGTTCACAGCAACCCTTCAGGAGGACGTGGTCCATCATACCAAATCGGAATAGAAGAAATCCATAGAGTCTCATCCTCTGTGAAAACAAAAGAAGACTCTCTCCAAAGCATCATATCCTTAGACCCAAATTCTGAAATCGTAATACCCTTATATCCATTCTGGTTTAGCTTGGCAGCCCATGTAATGAAATATCTCTCTGTACTTAGCTCCTTCACAGTCAAAAATTTTAAAGAAAACACAATAATACAAAGAATCCAGACTCTCTGTGAATTTTTCATCTTTACGCGGCTTATTTTTACTCTATCACTTTACTTTATTCTGTCTCTTTAAAGACTTTACCTTTTTTTTTTTTAACCATTAACTTTATTCTCTATATTCCTTTTCTTCTCTCTCTCAAGCCTACGTACATTCATCCAACAGTGTGACTCGTTTAGCGGTCTGAATCTGTCCTATTGTGAATCTGCAATTTTTTACTATCCAGGAGCACTTTTGATTTGCGCCTTTAAATCACTAGGCGCTAAGCTGCGACATTTCTAGGTTAACCTTTTGCTTTTTGAGCGCATATCTTTGACCTGGAATAACCCTGTAGACCAGTAGACCAGGCTGTCTTTGAACTCTCAGAGATCCGCCTGTCTCTGCCTCCCAGGCATTGGGATTAAAGGTGTTTGCTACTACACCTTGAACTCACAGAGATCTGTTCGTCTCTGCCTTCTAGGCACTGGGATTAAAGGCGTGTGCTACCACACTTTGAAGTCACAGAGGTCTATCTCCCTCTGCCTCCCAAGTGTTGGGATTAAAGGTGTGTACTAAGACACACAACAACTCTCTTCCTTTTTCTGTTTTTTGCTTTAAGAACTTCAACTTTCAGCTTGCATATATTTTTAACACACTTTAAACCATTCAGAAATTCTCTCTGTCTTTGAATCTCTCTTTACTGTATATCTCTCTTTTTCTGACCGCAAAAGCCTTTAATTTACCAAGCAATATCAGTAGGACTAAAGGCGTGGCTTTGCCAGCTAGATCCAGTCCATTTCTTAGCTTTCCAGCCTCATGGCTGAGGTACAGGCTGCAAGGTCCCTGCCAGCCAGCGAGCTACAACAGACAACACTCAAATCCTCTCTCGGTAGCCGGCCCTCCTGCCTCAAACAGTCAGAGTTTGCCCTGGCAGGACAGCCCAGAAAGCCGGCATTTTTAAACGGCACAACTTTTTTCCTGCCACGGCTGAAAACCGAAAAGCATGTGTTCAGCTTTTCATCAACACTGTTTAAGTGTTTTGTGGCAGGACCTCTTAATGAGCCGCAGAGTTTTGCAGCTAAAGCTGAGTCAGGAAGCCTCTTGAGGCTACCAGGTAGGAGCGGCACTCAGCACTTTAATTCTGAGACTGAGCGTGCAGCACAGAAATTCTTTTTATCCAAGTTACATCCAGATCTGACACGCAGAGCACTACGCAGTCTGAAAACACATCTCTGTATGGCAGCAGAAATCCGCCATGCTCTTCCGCCTGCCTAAGCCTGATTCTGCCTTCTGCCCAGAAGCAGGCAGGGAGCTCTGAGTCATCGTCAAGGTCTCAGAGCACTCTCCTTCCGATCCCAAGCGGGAACACAAACATAAAGCCAGAGTTTGCACTGGCGGCAAAGCCCCAGGAAGCCGCGCTTTAAAATAACGCAGCTTTTTTTCTGCTGCTGTCGCTGAATCAGGAAATCTCTCTACAGCACGCCACCAACAAACAGCAAAAATCTGTGTTAAACGCTCTCTTCCTTATTTTTAAGCCTTCTCAGGTTTTTTAAGTAGGTTTAGTTAGCCACACGTCTGGGCGTCATTTGTAGTAATAAGGGCGGCGGCAGGGCTGTGTCCCCAAAACCCCAGCCGCTTGCCCGGCTCGGCTAGCTTATGCCCGAAATAATTACACAGACACTGTATTCTTTTAAACACTGCTTGGCCCTTAGCTCTAGCCCTTACTGGCTAATTGTCACATATTAATTTAGCCCATTTCTAATCATCTGTGTAGCGCCCCTAGGTGCGCTTACCGGGAGGATTCTAGCCTAAGTCCATCCTGGGTTGGAGCTTCATAGCGTGCGTCTTCCCTGGAGCAGGTAGCATGGCGTCTCTCTGAAGGCGTCTGCTCTGGAGAGGAGAGCTGCGGAGTCTGACCTCACTTCCTCTTCCTCCCAGCCTTCCCTTCTGTTTACTCCACCCACCTAAGGGTGGGCCTATCAAATGGGCCTAGCAGTTTCTTTATTGCTTAAACAATGAAATCAACAGATTGATATATGACACTCCCACATCACTTGGTGGGAGCCTAGCCAGTCTGGATGTTCACCTTCCTAGATATGGATGGAGGGGGGAGGACCTAGGACATACCACAGGGCAGGGAACCCTGACAGCTCTTTGGACTGGAAAGGGAGGGGGAGAGGAGTGAGGGGAAGGGGAGAGGGGTGGGAGGAGGGGGAGAAAAGTGGGAGGAGGGGGAGAAGAGTGGGAGGAGGGGGAGGGAAATGGGAGGCTGGTGGGAGGAGGTGGAAATTTGTTTTTTTTTCTTTTCTTTATCCTCCTTTTATCAATAAAAAAATTTAAAAAAAAAAAAAGAACACACTGTCTTCACTCTGCTCTAGGAACACACTGTCTTCAGTCTGCTTTAAGAACACACTGTCTTCACTCTGCTCCATGCAAACACACCGCGACTCTGCTCTAGGAACACACTGTCTTCACTCTGCTTAGGAACACACTGTATTCACTCTGCCCTAGGCACACTGTCTTCACTCTGCTCTAGGAACACACTGTCTTCACTCTACTCTAGGAACACACTGTATTCACTGTGCTGAAGGAACACACTGTCTTTACTCTCCGTAAGGAACACACTGTCTTCACTCTGCTCTAGGAACACACTGTCTTCACTCTGCTCTAGGAACACACTGTCTTCACTCTGCTCTAGGAACACACTGTCTTCACTCTGCTCTAGAAACACACTGTCCTCACTCTGCACTAGAAACATACTGTCTTCACTATGCTCTAGGAACACACTGTCTTCACTCTGGTCTAGGAACACACTGTCTTCACTATGCTTTAGGAACACCCTTCTTCACTCTCCTCTAGGACCACACTGTCCTCACTCTGCACTAGAAACATACTGTCTTCACTCTGCTCTAGGAACACACTGTCTTCACTCTGGTCTAGGAACACACTGCCTTCACTCTGCATTAGGAACACACTGTCTTCACTCTGCTCTAGGAACACCCTGTCTTCACTATGCTTTAGGAACACACTGTCTTAACGCTGCTCTAGGAACACACTGTCTTCACTCTGCTCTAGGAACACACGGTCTTTACTCTGGTCTAGGAACACACTGTCTTCACTCTGCTCTAGGAACACACTGTCTTTACTCTATGTTAGGAACACACTGTCTTCACTCTGCTCTAGGAACACACTGGCCTCACTCTGCTTAGGAACACACTGTCTTCACTCTGCTTAAGGAACACACTGTCTTCACTCTGCGCTAGGAACACACTGTCTTCACTCTGCTCTAGGAACAAACTGTCTTCACTCTGCTCTAGGAACACACTGTCTTCACTCTGCTCTAGAATAACACTGTCTTCACTCTGCTCTAGGAACACACTGCGTTCACTCTGCTCTAGGAACACACTGTCTTCACTCTGCATTAAGAACACACTGTCTTCACTCTGCTCTAGGAACACCCTGTCTTCACTCTGTTTTAGGAAGACACTGTCTTCACTCTGCGTTAGGAATACACTTTCTTCTCTATGATCTAAGAACATACTGTCTTCACTCTACTCTAGGAACACATTGTCTTCAGTCTGCATTAGGAACACACTGTCTTCACTCTCCTTAGGAACACACTGTCTTCACTCTGCTCTAGGAACACACTGTCTTCACTCTGCGCTAGGAACACACTGTCTTCACACTGCTCTAGAAACACACTATCTTCACTCTGCTCTAGCAACACACTGTCTTCACTCTGCTCTACGATCACACTGTCTTCACTCTGCTCTAGGAACACACTGCCTTCACTCTGCTCTAGGAACACACTTTCTCACTCTGCTCTAGGAACACACTGTATTCACTCTGCTCTATGAAACACACTGTCTTCACTCTGCTCAAGGAACACACTGTCTTCACTCTGCATTAGGAACACACTGTCTTCACTCTGCTCTAGGAACACCCTGTCTTCACACTGCTTTAAGAAAACACTGTCCTCATTCTGCTTTAAGAACACACTGTCTTCACTCTGTGCTAGGAACACACTGTCTTCACTCTGCTTAGGAACACACTGTCTTCACTCTGCTCTAGGAACACACTATCTTCACTCTGCGCTAGGAACACACTGTCTGCACTCTGCTCTAGAAACACACTGTCTTCACTCTGCTCTAGGAACACACTGTCTTCACTATGCTCTACGATCACACTGTCTTCACTCTGCTCTGGGAACACACTGCCTTCACTCTGCTCAAGGAACACACTTTCTCACTCTGCTCTAGGGTCACACTGTCTTCACTCTGCATTAGGAACACACTGTCTGCACTCAAATTAGGAGCACACTGTCTGTACTCTGCATCAGGAACACACCGTCTTAACTCTGCTCTAGGAACACACTGTCTTCACTCTGAGTTAGGAACACACTGTCTTCACTCTGCTCTAGGAAGACACTGTCTTCACTCTGGGCTAGGAACACACTGTCTTCACTCTGCTCTAGGAACACACTGTCTTCACTCTGCTCCATGCATATACTGGGCATTATGCGTTAGGAACAGTGTCTTCACTCTGCTCCATGCAAACACACCCCAACTCTGCTCTAGGAACACCCTGTCTTCACTCTGCTCTAGGAACACACTGTACTCACTCTGCTTTAGGAACACACTGTCTTCACTCTGCTCTAGGAACACACTGTCTTCACACTGCTCCATGCATATACTCGGCATGTCTGCATTAGGAACACACTGTCTTCACCTCTGCTCCATGCGCATACACTGCAATTCTGCATTAGGAACACACTGTCTTCACTCTCCTCTAGGAAAACACTGTCTTCACTCTGCACTTGGAACACACTGTCTTCACTCTGCTCTAGGACCACACTGTCCTCACTCTGCACTAGAAAAATACTGTCTTCACTCTGCTCTAGGAACACACTGTTTTCAGTATGGTCTAGGAACGCACTGTCTTCACTCTGCATTAGGAACTCACTGTCTTCATTCTGCTCTAGGAACAAACTGTCTTCACTATGCGTTAGGAACACACTGTCTTCACTCTGCTCTAGGCACACACTGTCTTCACTCTGCTCTAGGAACACACTGTCTTCACTCTGGTCTAGGAACACACTGTCTTCACTCTGCTTTAGGAACACACTGTCTTTACTCTGTGTTAGGAACACACTGTCTTCACTCTGCGCTAGGAACACACTGTCCTCACTCTGCTCTATGAACAAACTGTCTTCACTCTGCTCTAGGAACACACTGTCTTCACTCTGCTCTAGGAACACACTGTCTTCACTCTGCTCTAGGAACACACTGTCTTCACTCTGCATTAGGAACACACTGTCTTCACTCTGATCTAGGAACACCCTGTCTTCACTCTGCTTTTGGAAGACACTGTCTTCACTCTGCTTTCGGGACACACTTTCTTCACTCTGCTCTAGGAACACACTGTCTTCACTCTGCGCTAAGAACACACTGTCTTCACTCTGCTTAGGAACACTCTGTCTTCACTCTGCTCTAGGAACACACTGTCTTCACTCTGCGCTACGAACACACTGTCTTCACTCTGCTCTAGGAACACACTGCCTTTACTCTGCTCTAGGAACACACTTTCTTACTCTGCTCTAGGAACACACTGTATTCACTCTGCTCTATGAACACACTGTCTTCACTCTGCTCAAGGAACACACTGTCTTCACTCTGCATTAGGAACACAAGTCTTCACTCTGTTCTAGGAACGCCCTGTCTTCACTCAGCTTTAGGAACACACTGTCTTCACTCTGCGCTAGGAACACACTGTCTTCACTCTGCTTAGGAACACACTGTCTTCACTCTGCTCTAGGAACACACTGTCTTCACTCTGCGCTAGGAACACACTGTCTGCACTCTGCTCTAGAAACACACTGTCTTCACTCTGCTCTAGGAACACACTGTCTTCACTCTGCTCTACGTTCACACTGTCTTCACTCTGCTCTAGGAACACACTGCCTTCACTCTGCTCTAGGAACACACTTTCTCACTCTGCTCTAGGGTTACACTGTCTTCACTCTGCACAAGGAACACACTGTCTGCACTCAAATTAGGAGCACACTGTCTGCACTCTGCATCAGGAACACACCGTCTTAACTCTGCTCTAGGAACACACTGTCTTCACTCTGATTTAGGCACACACTGTCTTCACTCTGCTCTAGGAAGACACTGTCTTCACTCTGGACTAGGAACACACTGTCTTCACTCTGCTCTAGTAACACACTGTCTTCACTCTGCTCCATGCATATACTGGGCAAGTATGCGTTAGGAACACAGTGTCTTCACTCTGCTCCATGCAAACACACCGCAACTCTGCTCTAGGTACACCCTGTCTTCACTCTGCTCTAGGAACACACTGTCCTCACTCTGCTCTAGGAACACACTGTCTTCACTCTGCTCCATGCATATACTCGGTAAGTCTGCATTAGGAACGCACTGTCTTCACTCTGCTCCATGCGCATACACTGCAACTCTGCATTAGGAACACACTGTCTTCACTCTCCTCTAGGAACACACTGTCTTCACTCTGCGCTAGGAACACACTGTCTTCACTCTGCTCTAGGAACACATGGTCTTCACTCTGCATTAGGAACACACTGGCTTCACTCTCCTCTACGAACACTGTATTCACTCTGACCTAGGAACACACTGTCTTAACTCTGCCCTAGGAACACACTGTCTTCACTCTGCTCTAGGAACACACTCTCTTCACTCTGCATTAGGAACACACTGTCTTCACTCTGCTCTAGGAACACCCTGTCTTCACTCTGCTTTAGGAACACACTTTCTTCACTCTGCTCTAGGAACACACTGTCTTCACTTTGCTCCAGGAACACACTGTCTCCACTCTGCTCTAGGAACACACTGTCTTCACTCTGAGTTAGGAACACACTGTCTTCACTCTGCTCTAGGAAGACACTCTCTTCACTCTGGACTAGGAACACACTGTCTTCACTCTGCTCTAGAAACACACTGTCTTCACTCTACTCCCTGCATATACTCGGCAAGTCTGCTTTAGGAACACACTGTCTTCACTCTGCTCCATGCAAACACACCGCAACTCTGCTCTAGGAACACACTGTCTTCACTCTGCTTAGGAACACACTGTATTCACTCTGCTCTAGGAACACACTCTCTTCACTCTGCATTAGGAACACACTGGCTTCACTCTTCTCTAGGAACACACTGTATTCACTCTGCTATAGGAACACACTGTCTTAACGCTGCTCTAGAAACACACTGTCTTCACTCTGCTCTAGGAACACACTCTCTTCACTCTGCCCTAGGAACACACTGTCTTCACTCTGCTCTAGGAACACACTGTCTTCACTCTACTCTAGGAACACACTGTCTTCACTCTGCTGTAGGAACACACTGTCTTTACTCTCCGTTAGGAACACACTGTCTTCACTCTGCTCTAGGAACACACTGTCTTCACTCTGAGTTAGGAACACACTGTCTTCACTCTGCTCTAGGAAGACACTCTCTTCACTCTGGACTAGGAACACACTGTCTTCACTCTGCTCTAGAAACACACTGTCTTCACTCTACTCCCTGCATATACTCGGCAAGTCTGCTTTAGGAACACACTGTCTTCACTCTGCTCCATGCAAACACACCGCAACTCTGCTCTAGGAACACACTGTCTTCACTCTGCTTAGGAACACACTGTATTCACTCTGCTCTAGGAACACACTCTCTTCACTCTGCATTAGGAACACACTGGCTTCACTCTTCTCTAGGAACACACTGTATTCACTCTGCTATAGGAACACACTGTCTTAACGCTGCTCTAGAAACACACTGTCTTCACTCTGCTCTAGGAACACACTCTCTTCACTCTGCCCTAGGAACACACTGTCTTCACTCTGCTCTAGGAACACACTGTCTTCACTCTACTCTAGGAACACACTGTCTTCACTCTGCTGTAGGAACACACTGTCTTTACTCTCCGTTAGGAACACACTGTCTTCACTCTGCTCTAGGAACACACTGTCTTCACTCTGCTCTAGGAACACCCTGTCTTCACTCTGCTTTAGGAACACCCTGTCTTCACTCTGCTTTAGGAACACACTGTCTTCACTCTGCTTTAAGAACACACTGTCTTAGGTTTGTGGGATAAAGTCCGGGTCCTCTATAGGATTCCATTGGTCGACTTCTCTCTTTTTATGCCAGTACCACCCTGTTTTCATTGCTGTAGCTCGGTAATAGAGTTTGAAGTCAGGGATGGTAATGCCTCCAGAAGATCCTTTATTGTATAGGATTGTTTTGGCTATCCTGGGTTTTTTGTTTTTCCATATAAAGTTGATTATTGTCCTCTCCAGATCTATGAAGAATTTTGATGGGATCTTGATGGGGATTGCATTGAATCTATAAATTGCCTTTGGTAGAATTGCCATTTTTACAATGTTGATCCTCCCAATCCAAGAGCAAGGGATGTCCATCCATTTTTTGGTATCCTCTTCAATTTCTTTCTTCAATGCCTTAAAGTTCTTGTCAAATAGATCTTTCACTTCCTTGGTTAGATTTACCCCAAGATATTTTATGCTGTTTGTGGCTATCGTGAATGGAGAAGCTTCTCTGATTTCCCTCTCTGCTTCCATATCCTTTGAGTATAGGAGGGCGACTGATTTTTTGGAGTTGATCTTGTATCCTGCCACATTACTAAAGCTGTTTATCAGCTGTAAAAGTTCTTTGGTGGAGTTTTGGGGGTCGCTTATGTACACTATCATATCATCTGTGAATAACGAAAGTTTAACTTCTTCCTTTCCAATTCGAATCCCCTTGATCCCATTATGCTGTCTTATTGCTATTGCTAGAACTTCCAGCACTATATTGAAGAGGTATGGCGAAAGTGGACAGCCTTGTCGTGTTCCTGAGTTAAGCGGGATGGCTTTGAGTTTCTCTCCGTTTAATTTGATGTTAGCTGTCGGCTTGCTGTATATAGCTTTTATTATATTTAGGTATGACCCTTGTATCCCTAATCTCTCCAAGACTTTTAACATAAATGGATGTTGAATTTTGTCAAATGCTTTTTCAGCATCTAATGAAATGATCATATGGTTTTTTTCTTTCAGTTTATTTATATGATGGATTACATTGGAAGAAAGAAAGCATCTTCAACAAATGGTGCTGGCACAACTGGATGTCAACCTGTAGAAGAATGAAAATAGACCCATATCTATCACCGTGCACAAAACTCAAGTCCAAATGGATTAAAGACCTCAATATCAGCCCGAAAACACTGAATCTGATAGAAGAGAAAGTGGGCAATACCCTACAACAGATGGGCACAGGCCATCGCTTCTTAGGTATAACCTCAGAAGCACAGACATTAAGGGCAACATTGAATAAATGGGACCTACTAAAACTGAGAAGCTTCTGTAAAGCAAAGGACACTGTCACTAAGACACAAAGACAACCTACTGACTGGGAGAAGATCTTCACCAACCCCGCAACAGACAAAGGTCTGATCTCCAAAATATATAGAGAACTCAAGAAACTAGACTTTAAAATGCTAATTAACCCAATTAAAAAATGGGGCGCTGAACTGAACAGAGAATTCTCAACAGAAGAACTTCAAATGACCAAAAGACACTTAAGGTCATGCTCAACCTCCTTAGCGATCAGGGAAATGCAAATCAAAACAACTTTGAGATATCATCTTACACCTGTAAGATTGGCTAAAGTCAAAAACACCAAGGATAGCCTTTGCTGGAGAGGCTGTGGAGGAAGGGGTACCCTCATCCATTGCTGGTGGGAATGCAATCTTGTGCAACCACTGTGGAAGTCAGTGTTTCGGTTTCTCCGGAAATTCGGGATCAACCTACCCCTGGACCCAGCAATACCACTCTTGGGAATTTACCCAAGAGATGCTCTATCACATGTCAAAAGCATTTGTTCAACTATGTTCATAGCAGTATTATTTGTAATAGCCAGAACCTGGAAACAACCTAGATGCCCTTCAATGGAAGAATGGATGAAGAAAGTATGGAATATATACACACTAGAGTACTACGCTGCGGTAAAAAACAATGACTTCTCGAATTTTTCATGCAAATGGATGGAAATAGAAAACACTATCCTGAGTGAGGTATCCCAGGCCCAAAAAGACGAACATGGGATGTACTCACTCATAATTGGTTTCTAGCCATAAATAGGGTTCACGGAGTCTACAATAGGCGAATCTAAAGAAGCTAAGTAAGAAGGTGAACCCAAGGAAAAACATATAGTTATCCTCTTGGATAAGGGAAGTAGACAAAATTGCCGGGGGGAAAAGTGGGATCTTGGGGGTGGGGTGGGATGGGGGTTAGGGGAGATGGGGAGAGAAAAGGTAGAAGGGAAGGAGGGTGGACTTGGGGAAACAAGAGGATCGGGATAAAGGAAGGTTGGATAGGGGAGCACGGAACCACAATTCTTAGTTAAGGGACCCACTTTAGGGTGGGCAGGAGACTTGACCCTAGAGGGGGTCCCAGGTGCCCAAGCTGAGGTCCCCAGTTAGTTCCCTGGGCAGCTGAGGATAGGGAACCTGAAATGACCCTACCCTAGAGCAATACTGACGAATATATTGCATATCATCCTAGAACTTGCATCTGGCGATGGATGGAGATAGAGACAGAGACCCACACTGGAGCACTGGACTGAGCTCCCAAGGTCCCAATGAGGAGCAGAAGGAGTGAGAACATGAGCAAAGATGTCGGGACCACGAGGAGTGCACCCACCCACTGAGACAGTGGAGATGATCTACTGGGAGCTCACCAAGGCCAGCTGGACTGTTACCAGAAAAAGCATGGGATAAAACTGGACTCTCGGAACATGGCGAACATTGAGGGCTGATGAGACGCCAAGGACAATGGCACGCGGTTTTGATCCTACGCAATGTGCTGGCTTGGTGGGAGCCTAGCCAGTCTGGATGTTCACCTTCCTAGATATGGATGGAGGGGGGAGGACCTAGGACATACCACAGGGCAGGGAACCCTGACAGCTCTTTGGACTGGAAAGGGAGGGGGAGAGGAGTGGGGGGAAGGGGAGAGGGGTGGGAGGAGGGGGAGAAGAGTGGGAGGAGGGGGAGAAGAGTGGGAGGAGGGGGAGGGAAATGGGAGGCTGGTGGGAGGAGGTGGAAATTTGTTTTTTTTTCTTTTCTTTATCCTCCTTTTATCAATAAAAAAATTTAAAAAAAAAAAAGAACACACTGTCTTCACTCTGCTCTAGGAACACACTGTCTTCAGTCTGCTTTAAGAACACACTGTCTTCACTCTGCTCCATGCAAACACAACGCAACTCTGCTCTAGGAACACACTGTCTTCACTCTGCTTAGGAACACACTGTATTCACTCTGCTCTAGGAACACACTGTCTTCACTCTGCGTTAGGAACACACTGGCTTCACTCTTCTCTAGGAACACACTGTATTCACTCTGCTATAGGAACACACTGTCTTAACGCTGCTCTAGAAACACACTGTCTTCCCTCTGCTCTAGGAACACACTCTCTTCACTCTGCCCTAAGAACACACTGTCTTCACTCTGCTCTAGGAACACACTGTCTTCACTCTACTCTAGGAACACACTGTCTTCACTCTGCTGAAGGAACACACTGTCTTTACTCTCCGTAAGGAACACACTGTCTTCACTCTGCTCTAGGAACACACTGTCTTCACTCTGCTCTAGGAACACACTGTCTTCACTCTGCTCTAGGAACACACTGTCTTCACTCTGCTCTAGGAACACACTGTCTTCACTCTGCTCTAGGAACACACTGTCTTCACTCTGCTCTAGGAACAAACTGTCTTCACTCTGCGCTAGGAACACACTGTCTTCACTCTGCTCTAGAAACACACTGTCTTCACTCTGCTCTAGGACCACACTGTCCTCACTCTGCACTAGAAACATACTGTCTTCACTCTGCTCTAGGAACACACTGTCTTCACTCTGGTCTAGGAACACACTGTCTTCACTATGCTTTAGGAACACCATTCTTCACTCTGCTCTAGGACCACACTGTCCTCACTCTGCACTAGAAACATACTGTCTTCACTCTGCTCTAGGAACACACTGTCTTCACTCCGGTCTAGGAACACACTGTCTTCACTCTGCATTAGGAACACACTGTCTTCACTCTGCTCTAGGAACACCCTGTCTTCACTATGCCTTAGGAACACACTGTCTTCATTCTGCTCTAGGAACACACTGTCTTCCCTCTGCTCTAGGAACACACGATCTTCACTCTGGTCTAGGAACACACTGTCTTCACTCTGCTCTAGGAACACACTGTCTTTACTCTATGTTAGGAACACACTGTCTTCACTCTGCTCTAGGAACACACTGTCTTCACTCTGCTCTAGGAACAAACTGTCTTCACTCTGCTCTAGGAACACACTGTCTTCACTCTGCTCTAGAATCACACTGTCTTCACTCTGCTCTAGGAACACACTGCGTTCACTCTGCTCTAGGAACACACTGTCTTCACTCTGCATTAAGAACACACTGTCTTCACTCTGATCTAGGAACACCCTGTCTTCACTCTGCTTTAGGAAGACATTGTCTTCACTCTGCTTTAGGAACACACTGTCTTAACTCTGCTCTAGAAACACACTATCTTCACTCTGCTCTAGCAACACACTGTCTTCACTATGCTCTAGAAACACACTGTCTTCACTCTGCTCTACAATCACACTGTCTTCACTCTGCTCTAGGAACACACTGCCTTCACTCTGCTCTAGGACCACACTTTCTCACTCTGCTCTAGGAACACACTGTATTCACTCTGCTCTATGAAACACACTGTCTTCACTCTGCTCAAGGAACACACTGTCTTCACTCTGCATTAGGAATACACTGTCTTCACTCTGCTCTAGGAACACCCTGTCTTCACTCTGCTTTAGGAACACACTGTCCTCACTCTGCTTTAAGAACACACTGTCTTCACTCTGCGCTAGGAACACACTGTCTTCACTCTGCTTAGGAACACACTGTCTTCACTCTGCTCTAGGAACACACTATCTTCACTCTGCGCTAGGAACACACTGTCTGCTCTCTGCTCTAGAAACACACTGTCTTCACTCTGCTCTAGGAACACACTGTCTTCACTATGCTCTACGATCACACTGTCTTCACTCTGCTCTAGGAACACACTGCCTTCACTCTGCTCAAGGAACACACTTTCTCACTCTGCTCTAGGGTCACACTGTCTTCACTCTGCATTAGGAACACACTGTCTGCACTCAAATTAGGAGCACATTTTCTGCACTCTGCGTCAGGAACACACCGTCTTAACTCTGCTATAGGAACACACTGTCTTCACTCTGAGTTAGGAACACACTGTCTTCACTCTGCTCTAGGAAGACACTGTCTTCACTCTGGGCTAGGAACACACTGTCTTCACTCTGCTCTAGGAACACACTGTCTTCACTCTGCTCCATGCATATACTGGGCAAGTATGCGTTAGGAACAGTGTCTTCACTCTGCTCCATGCAAACACACCCCAACTCTGCTCTAGGAACACCCTGTCTTCACTCTGCTCTAGGAACACAGTGTACTCACTCTGCTTTAGGAACACACTGTCTTCACTCTGCTCTAGGAACACACTGTCTTCACACTGCTCCATGCATATACTCGGCATGTCTGCAATAGGAACACACTGTCTTCACTCTGCTCCATGCGCATACACTGGAATTCTGCATTAGGAACACACTGTCTTCACCCTCCTCTAGGAAAACACTGTCTTCACTCTGCGCTTGGAACACACTGTCTTCACTCTGCTCTAGGAACACACAGTCTTCACTCTGCGTTAGGAACACACTGGCTTCACTCTGCTCTAGGAACACACTGTATTCACTCTGCTCTAGGAACACACTGTCTTAACTCTGCCCTAGGAACACACTGTCTTCACTCTGCTCTAGGAACCCACTCTCGTCACTCTGCATTAGGAACACACTGTCTTCACTCTGCTCTAGGAACACCCTGTCTTCACTCTACTTTAGGAGCACACTGTCTTCACTCTGCTTTAAGAACACACTGTTTCACTCTGCTCTATGAACACACTGTCTTCACTCTGCTTTAAGAACACACTGTCTTCACTCTGCTCTAGGAACACACTGTCTTCACTCTGCTTTAGGAACACACTTTCTTCACTCTGCTCTAGGAACACACTGTCTTCACTCTGCTCTAGGAACACACTGTCTTCACTCTGCTCTAGGAACACACTGTCCTCACTCTGCACTAGAAACACACTGTCTTCACTCTGCTCTAGGAAGACACTCTCTTCACTCTGGACTAGGAACACACTCTCTTCACTCTGCTTTAGGAACAAACTGTCTTCACTCTGCTCCATACAAACACACCGCAACTCTGCTCTAGGAACACACTGTCTTCACTCTGCATCAGGAACACACTGTCTTCACTCTGCTCCATGCACATACTCCGCAACTCTACATTAGGAACACACTGTCTTCACTCTGCTCAAGGAACACATTGTCTTCACTCTGCTCTAGGAACACACTGTATTCACTCTGCTGTAGGTAAACACTGTCTTCACTCTGCTCTATGAACACAATATCTTCACTGTGCTCTAGGAACAAACTGTCTTCTACTGCTCTAGCAACACACTGTCTTCACTGGGCGTTAGGAACGCACTCTCTTCACTCTGCTCTAGGAACACTGTCTTCACTCTGCTTAGGAACACACTGTCTTCATTCTGCTCTAGGAACACACTTTCTTCACTCTGCTCTAGGAACACACTGTTTTAACTCTGCTCTAGGAACACACTCCCTACACTCGTCTTCACTCTGCTCTAGGAACACACTGTCTTCACTCTGCTTAGGAACACCCTGTCTTCATTCTGCTCTAGGAACACACTGTCTTCACTCTGCAATAGGAACACACTGTCTTCACTCTGCTCTAGAAACACACTGTCTTCAAACTGCTCTAGGAACACACTGTCTTCACTCTGCCTTAGGAACACACTGTCTGCACTCTGCATCAGGAACACACTGTCTTCACTCTGCTCTAGGAACACATTGTCTTCACTCTGAGTTAGGAACACACTGTCTTCACTCTGCTCTAAAAAGACACTGTCTTCACTCTGGTCTAAAAACACACTTTCTTCACTCTGCTCTAGGAACACACTGTCTTCACTCTGCTCAATGCATATACTACGCAAGTCTGAATTAGGAACACACTGTCTTACTCTACACCATGCAAACACAACGCAACTCTGCTCTAGGACCACACTTTCTTCACTCTGCATCAGGAACACACTGTCTTCACTCTGCTCCATGCACATACTCCGCAACCCTGCGTTAGGAACACACTGTCTTCACTCTGCTCTAGGAACATACTGTCTTTACTCTGCTCTAGGAACACACTCTCTTCACTCTGCTCTAGGAACACACTGTCTTCACTCTTCTCTAGGAACACACTGTCTTCACTCTGCTCTAGGAACGCACTCTCTTCACTCTGCTCTTGGAACACACTGTGTTCACTCTGCTCCAGGATCACACTGTATTATTCTGCGTTAGGAACCTACTGTCTTCACTCTGCTCTAGAAACACACTGTCTTCACTCTGCTCTAGGACCACACTCTCGTCACTCTGCTCTAGGAACACACTGTCTTCACTCTGCTCTAGGAATACACTATCTTCACACTGCATTAGGAACACACTGGCTTCACTCTCCTCTAGGAACACACTGTCTTCACTCTGCTCTAGGAACATACTGTGTTCACTCTGCTCTAGGCACACACTCTCTTCACTCTACACGAGGAACAAAATGTCTTCACTATGCTTAGGAATACACTGTCTGGACTCTGCTCTAGGAACACACTGTCTTCACTCTGCGCTAGGAACACACTGTCTTCACTCTGCTCTAGAAACACACTGTCTTCACTCTGCTCTAGGAACACACTGTCTTCTCTCTGCTCTAGACACACTGTCTTC
Organism: Microtus pennsylvanicus; assembly: GCF_037038515.1. Taxonomy (NCBI): domain Eukaryota; kingdom Metazoa; phylum Chordata; class Mammalia; order Rodentia; family Cricetidae; genus Microtus; species Microtus pennsylvanicus. The sequence continues at coordinate 75,429,868 of NC_134592.1, read as the reverse complement.
ACTCTGCTCTAGGAACACACTGTCTTCACTCTGCTATAGGAACATCCTGTCTTCACTCTGCATAAGGAACACACTGTCTTCACACTGCTCTAGCAACACCCTGTCTTCACTCTGCTTTAGGAACACACTGAATTCACTCTGCTCTAGGAACACACTTTCTTCACTCTGCTCTAGGAACACATTGTCTTCACTCTGCGCTGGGAACACACTGTCTTCACTCTGCTCTAGAAACACACTGTATTTACTCTGCGTTAGGAACACACTGTCTTCACTCTGCCTTAGGAACACACTGTCTTCACTCTGCTCTAAAAAGACAGTGTCTTCACTCTGGCCTAGGAACACACTGTCTTAACTCTGCTCTAGGAACACACAGTCTTCACTCTGCTCCATGTATATACTCCGCAAGTCTGCTTTAGGAACACACTGTCTTACTCTGCTCCATGCAAACACACCGCAATTCTGCTCTAGGAACACACTGTCTTCACTCTGCATCAGGAACACACTGTCTTCACTCTGCTCCATGCACATGCTCCGCTACTCTGCGTTAGGAACACACTGTCTTCACTCTGCTCTGAACATACTGACATTACTCTGCTCTAGGAACAGAGTGCCTTCACTCTGATCTAGGCACACACTGTCTTCACTCTGTACTAGGAACACACTGTCTTCACTCTGCATTAAGAACACACTGTCTTCACTCTTCTCTAGGAACACATTGTCCTCACTCTGCATTAGGAACACACTATCTTACTCTGCTCCATGCAAACACACTGCAACTCTGCTCTAGGAACACACTGTCTTCACTCTGCGCTAGGAACACATTGTCTTCACTCTGGCCTAGGAACACACTGTCTTAACTCTGTTCTAGGAACACACTGTCTTTAATCTGCACTAGGCACACACTCTCTTCATTCTACTCTAGGAAAACACTGTCTTCACTCTCCGCTAGGAACACACTGTCTTTACTCTGCATTAGGAACACACTGTCTTCACTCTGCTCTAGGAACACACTGTCTTCACTCTGCTTAGGAACACACTGTCTTCACTCTGATCTAGGAACACACTGTCTTCTCTCTGCGCTAGGAACACAATGTCTTCACTCTGCTCTAGAAACACACTGTCTTCACTCTGCTCTAGGAAAACACTGTCTTCACTCTGCTCTAGAAACACACTGTCTTCACTCTGCTCTAGGAACACACTATCTTCACTCTGCTTTAGGAACACACTGTCTTCACTCTGCATTAGGAACACACTGTCTTCACTCTGCTCTAGGAACACATTGTCTTCACTCTCCATTAGGAACGCACTGTCTTCACTCTGCTCTAGGAACACACTGTCTTCACTCTGCGATAGGAACACACTGTCTTCACTCTGCCTTAGGAACACACTGTCTGCACTCTGCATCAGGAACACACTGTCTTCACTCTGTTCTCGGAACACATTGTCTTCACTCTGAGTTAGGAACACACTGTCTTCACTCTGTTCTAAAAAGACACTGTCTTCACTCTGGTCTTGGAACACACTGTCTTCACTCTGCTCTAGGAACACATTGTCTTCTCTCTGCTCCATGCATATACTACGCAAGTCTGCATTAGGAACACACTGTCTTACTCTGCACCATGCAAACACAACGCAACTCTGCTCTAGGACAACACTTTTTTCACTCTGCATCAGGAACACACTGTCTTCACTCTGCTCCATGCACATACTCCGCAACCCTGCGTTAGGAAAAAACACACTGTCTTCACTCTGCTCTAGGAACATACTGTCTTTACCCTGCTCTAGGAACACACTCTCTTCACTCTGCTCTAGGAACACATTGTGTTCACTCTGCTCTAGGATCACACTGTATTATTCTGCGTTAGGAACCCACAGTCTTCACTCTGCTCTAGAAACACACTGTCTTCACTCTTCTCTAGGAACACATTGTCTTCACTCTGCATTAGGAACACACTGTGTTCACTCTGCTCAAGGAACACACTCTCTTCACTCTGCCCTAGGAACACACTGTCTTCACTCTGCTCTAGGAATACACTGTCTTCACTCTGCATTAGGAACACACTGGCTTCACTCTCCTCTAGGAACACACTGTCTTCACTCTGCTCTAGGAACACACTGTCTTCACTCTGCTCTAGGCACACACTCTCTTCACTCTACACTAGGAACACACGTTCTTCACTCTGCTATAGGAACACACTGTCTTTACTCTGCGTTAGGAGCACACTGTCTTCACTCTGCCCTAGGAACACACTGTCTTCACTATGCTTAGGAACACACTGTCTGCACTCTGCTCTAGGAACACGCATTCTTCACTCTGTGCTAGGAACACACTGTCTTCACTCTGCTCTAGAAACACACTGTCTTCACTCTGCTCTAGGAACACACTGTCTTCTCTCTGCTCTAGACACACTGTCTTCACTCTGCCCTAGGAACACACTGTCTTCACTCTGCTCTAGGAACACCCTGTCTTCACTCTGCATTAGGAAGACACTGTCTTCACTCTGCTCTAGCAACACCCTGTCTTCACTCTGCTTTAGGAACACACTGTATTCACTCTGCCTTAGGAACACACTTTCTTCAATCTACTCTAGGAACACATTGTCCTCACTCTGCATTAGGAACACACTGTCTTACTCTGCTCCATGCAAACACACTGCAACTCTGCTCAAGGAACACACTGTCTTCACTCTGCGCTAGGAACACATTGTCTTCACTCTGCTCTAGGAACACACTGTCTTCAATCTGCTCTAGGAACACACTGTATTATTCTGCGTTAGGAACACACTGTCTTCACTCTGCTCTAGGAACACACTGTCTTCACTCTCCTCTAGGAACACATTGTCTTCACTCTGCGTTAGGAAAACACTGTCTTCACTCTGCTCTAGGAACACACTGTCTTCACTCTGCGTTAGGAACACACTGGCTTCACTCTGCATTAGGAACACACTGGCTTCACTCTTCTCTAGGAATACACTGTCTTCACTCTGCTCTAGGAACACACTGTCTTTACTCTGCACTAGGCACACACTCTTTTCATTCTACTCTAGGAAAACACTGTCTTCACTCTCCGCTAGGAACATACTGTCTTTACTCTGCGTTAGGGACACTCTGTCTTCACTCTGCTCTAGGAACACACTGTCTTCACTCTGCTTAGGAACACACTGTCTTCACTCTGATCTAGGAACACACTGTTTTCTCACTGCGCTAGGAACACAATGTCTTCACTCTGCTCTAGAAACACACTGTCTTCACTCTGGTCTAGGAAAACACTGTCTTCACTCTGCTCTAGAAACACACTGTCATCACTCTGCTCTAGGAACACACTGTCTTCACTCTCCTCTAGGAACACACTGTCTTCACTCTGCATTAGGAACACACTGTCTTCACTCTGCTCTAAAAACACCATGTCTTCACTCTGCTTTAGGAACACACTGTCTTCACTCTGCTTTAGGAAAAAACTGTCCTCACTCTGCTCTAGGAAAACACTGTCTTCACTCTGCTCTAGGAACACATTGTCTTCTCTCTCCATTAGGAACACACTGTCTTCACTCTGCTCTAGGAACACACTTTCTTCACTCTGCTCAAGGAACACACTGTCTTAACTCTGCGCCAGGAACACACTGTCTTCACTCTGCTCTAGAAACATACTGTCTTCACTCTGCCTTAGGAACACACTGTCTGCACTCTGCATCAGGAACACACTGTCTTCACTCTGTTCTAGGAACACATTGTCTTCACTCTGAGTTAGGAACACACTGTCTTCACTCTGCTCTAAAAAGACACTGTCTTCACTCTGGTCTTGGAACACACTGTCTTCACTCTGCTCTAGGAACACACTGTCTTCACTCTGCTCCATGCATATACTACGCAAGTCTGCATTAGGAACACAGTCTTACTCTGCACCATGCAAACACAACGCAACTCTGCTCTAGGACCACACTTTTTTCACTCTGCATCAGGAACACACTGTCTTCACCCTGCTCCATGCACATACTCCGCAACCCTGCTTTAGGAACACACTGTCTTCACTCTGCTCTAGGAACATACTGTCTTTACCCTGCTCTAGGAACACACTCTCTTCACTCTGCTCTAGGAACACACTGTCTTCACTCTGCCTTAGGAACACACTTTCTTCATTCTACTCTAGGAACACATTGTCCTCACTCTGCATTAGGAACACACTGTCTTACTCTGCTCCATGCAAACACACTGCAACTCTGCTCAAGGAACACACTGTCTTCACTCTGCGCTAGGAACACATTGTCTTCACTCTGCTCTAGGAACACACTGTCTTCAATCTGCTCTAGGAACACACTGTATTATTCTGCGTTAGCAACACACTGTCTTCACTCTGCTCTAGGAACACACTGTCTTCACTCTCCTCTAGGAACACATTGTCCTCACTCAGCGTTAGGAAAACACTGTCTTCACTCTGCTCTAGGAACACACTGTCTTCACTCTGCGTTAGGAACACACTGTCTTCACTCTGCATTAGGAACACACTGGCTTCACTCTTCTCTAGGAATACACTGTCTTCACTCTGCTCTAGGAACACACTGTCTTTACTCTGCACTAGGCACACACTCTCTTCATTCTACTCTAGGAAAACACTGTCTTCACTCTCCACTAGGAACACACTGTCTTTACTCTGCGTTAGGGACACACTGTCTTCACTCTGCTCTAGGAACACACTGTCTTCACTCTGCTTAGGAACACACTGTCTTCACTCTGATCTAGGAACACAATGTCTTCTCACTGCGCTAGGAACACAATATCTTCACTCTGCTCTAGAAACACACTGTCTTCACTCTGCTCTAGGAACACACTGTCTTCACTCTGCTCTAGGAACACATTGTCTTCACTCTCCATTAGGAACGCACTGTCTTCACTCTGCTCTAGGAACACACTGTCTTCACTCTGCAATAGGAACACACTGTCTTCATTCTGCCTTAGGAACACACTGTCTGCACTCTGCATCAGGAACACACTGTCTTCACTCTGTTCTAGGCACACATTGTCTTCACTCTGAGTTAGGAACACACTGTCTTCACTCTGTTCTAAAAAGACACTGTCTTCACTCTGGTCTTGGAACACACTGTCTTCACTCTGCTCTAGGAACACACTGTCTTCTCTCTGCTCCATGCATATACTATGCAAGTCTGCATTAGGAACACACTGTCTTACTCTGCACCATGCAAACACAACGCAACTCTGCTCTAGGACAACACTTTTTTCACTCTGCATCAGGAACACACTGTCTTCACTCTGCTCCATGCACATACTCCGCAACCCTGCGTTAGGAACAAACACACTGTCTTCACTCTGCTCTAGGAACATACTGTCTTTACCCTGCTCTAGGAACACACTCTCTTCACTCTGCTCTAGGAACACACTGTCTTCACTCTGCTCTAGGACCACACTGTGTTAACTCTGCTCTAGGAACGCACTCTTTCACGCTGCTCTAGGAACACACTGTCTTCATTCTGCTCTAGGATCACACTGTTTTATTCTGCGGTAGGAACCCACAGTCTTCACTCTGCTCTAGAAACACACTGTCTTCACTCTCCTCTAGGAACACATTGTCTTCACTCTGCGTTAGGAACACACTGTCTTCACTCTGCTCTAGGAACACACTCTCTTCACTCTGCCCTAGGAACACACTGTCTTCACTCTTCTCTAGGAATACACTGTCTTAACTCTGCATTAGGAACACACTGGCTTCACTCTCCTCTAGGAACACACTGTATTCACTCTGCTCTAGGAACACACTGTCTTCACTCTGCTCTAGGCACACACTCTCTTCACTCTACACTAGGAACACACGTTCTTCACTATGCTTAGGAACACACTGTCTGCACTCTGCTCTAGGAACACACTGTCTTCACTCTGCGCTAGGAACACACTGTCTTCACTCTGCTCTAGAAACACACTGTCTTCACTCTGTTCTAGGAACACACTGTCTTCTCTCTGCTCTAGACACACTGTCTTCACTCTGCCCTAGGAACACACTGTCTTCACTCTGCTCTAGGAACACCCTGTCTTCACTCTTCATTAGGAACACACTGTCTTAACTCGGTTCTAGCAACACCCTGTCTTCACTCTGCGTTAGGAACACACTGTCTTCACTCTGCATTAGGAACACACTGGCTTCACTCTTCTCTAGGAATACACTGTCTTCACTCTGCTCTAGGAACACACTGTCTTCACTCTGCCTTAGGAACACACTGTCTGCACTCTGCATCAGGAACACACTGTCTTCACTCTGTTCTAGGAACACATTGTCTTCACTCTGAGTTAGGAACACACTGTCTTCACTCTGTTCTAAAAAGACACTGTCTTCACTCTGGTCTTGGAACACACTGTCTTCACTTTGCATCAGGAACACACTGTCTTCACTCTGTTCTAGGAACACATTGTCTTCACTCTGAGTTAGGAACACACTGTCTTCACTCTGTTCTAAAAAGACACTGTCTTCACTCTGGTCTTGGAACACACTGTCTTCACTCTGCTCTAGGAACAAACTGTCTTCTCTCTGCTCCATGCATATACTACGCAAGTCTGCATTAGGAACACACTGTCTTTTACTCTGCACCATGCAAACACAATGCAACTCTGCTCTAGGACAACACTTTTTTCACTCTGCATCAGGAACACACTGTCTTCACTCTGCTCCATGCACATACTCCGCCACCCTGCGTTAGGAACAAACACACTGTCTTCACTCTGCTCTAGGAACATACTGACATTACTCTGCTCTAGGAACAGAGTGCCTTCACTCTGATCTAGGCACACACTGTCTTCACTCTGTACTAGGAACACACTGTCTTCACTCTGCATTAAGAACACACTGTCTTCACTCTTCTCTAGGAACACATTGTCCTCACTCTGCATTAGGAACACACTGTCTTACTCTGCTCCATGCAAACACACTGCAACTCTGCTCTAGGAACACACTGTCTTCACTCTGCGCTAGGAACACATTGTCTTCACTCTGCTCTAGGAACACACTGTCTTCAATCTGCTCTAGGAACACACTGTATTATTCTGCGTTAGGAACACACTGTGTTCACTCTGCTCTAGGAACACACTGTCTTCACTCTCCTCTAGGAACACATTGTCTTCACTCTGCCTTAAGAAAACACTGTCTTCACTCTGCTCTAGGAACACACTGTCTTCACTCTGCATTAGGAACACACTGGCTTCACTCTTCTCTAGGTATACACTGTCTTCACTCTGTTCTAGGAACACACTGTCTTTACTCTGCACTAGGCACACTCTCTTCATTCTACTCTAGGAAAACACTGTCTTCACTCTCCGCTAGGAACACACTGTCTTTACTCTGCATTAGGAACACACTGTCTTCACTCTGCTCTAGGAACACACTGTCTTCACTCTACTTAGTGACACACTGTCTTCACTCTGATCTAGGAACACACTGTCTTCTCTCTGCGCTAGGAACACAATGTCTTCACTCTGCTCTAGAAACACACTGTCTTCACTCTGCTCTAGGAAAACACTGTCTTCACTCTGCTCTAGAAACACACTGTCTTCACTCTGCTCTAGGAACACACTATCTTCATTCTGCTTTAGGAACACACTGTCTTCACTCTGCATTAGGAACACACTGTCTTCACTCTGCTCTAGGAACACATTGTCTTCACTCTCCATTAGGAACGCACTGTCTTCACTCTGCTCTAGGAACACACTGTCTTCACTCTGCGATAGGAACACACTGTCTTCACTCTGCCTTAGGAACACACTGTCTGCACTCTGCATCAGGAACACACTGTCTTCACTCTGTTCTCGGAACACATTGTCTTCACTCTGAGTTAGGAACACACTGTCTTCACTCTGTTCTAAAAAGACACTGTCTTCACTCTGGTCTTGGAACACACTGTCTTCACTCTGCTCTAGGAACACACTGTCTTCTCTCTGCTCCATGCATATACTACGCAAGTCTGCATTAGGAACACACTGTCTTACTCTGCACCATGCAAACACAACGCAACTCTGCTCTAGGACAACACTTTTTTCACTCTGCATCAGGAACACACTGTCTTCACTCTGCTCCATGCACATACTCCGCAACCCTGCGTTAGGAACAAACACACTGTCTTCACTCTGCTCTAGGAACATACTGTCTTTACCCTGCTCTAGGAACACACTCTCTTCACTCTGCCCTAAGAACACACTGTCTTCACTCTGCTCTAGGAATACACTGTCTTCACTCTGCATTAGGAACACACTGGCTTCACTCTCCTCTAGGAACACACTGTCTTCACTCTGCTCTAGGAACACACTGTCTTCACTCTGCTCTAGGCACACACTCTCTTCACTCTACACTAGGAACACACGTTCTTCACTCTGCTATAGGAACACACTGTCTTTACTCTGCGTTAGGAACACACTGTCTTCACTCTGCTATAGGAACACACTGTCTTCACTATGCTTAGGAACACACTGTCTGCACTCTGCTCTAGCAACACGCATTCTTCACTCTGCGCTAGGAACACACTGTCTTCACTCTGATCTAAAAACACAATGTCTTCTCACTGCGCTAGGAACACAATGTCTTCACTCTGCTCTAGAAACACACTGTCTTCACTCTGCTCTAGGAACACACTGTCTTCACTCTTCTCTAGGAACACATTGTCTTCACTCTGCATTAGGAACACACTGTGTTCACTCTGCTCTAGGAACACACTCTCTTCACTCTGCCCTAAGAACACACTGTCTTCACTCTGCTCTAGGAATACACTGTCTTCACTCTGCATTAGGAACACACTGGCTTCACTCTCCTCTAGGAACACACTGTCTTCACTCTGCTCTAGGAACACACTGTCTTCACTCTGCTCTAGGCACACACTCTCTTCACTCTACACTAGGAACACACGTTCTTCACTCTGCTATAGGAACACACTGTCTTTACTCTGCGTTAGGAACACACTGTCTTCACTCTGCTATAGGAACACACTGTCTTCGCTCTGCTCTAGACACACTGTCTTCACTCTGCCCTAGGAACACACTGTCTTCACTCTGCTCTAGGAACACCCTGTCTTCACTCTGCATTAGGAAGACACTGTCTTCACTCTGCCCTAGCAACACCCTGTCTTCACTCTGCTTTAGGAACACACTGTCTTCACTCTGCCTTAGGAACACACTTTCTTCATTCTACTCTAGGAACACATTGTCCTCACACTGCATTAGGAACACGCTGTCTTACTCTGCTCCATGCAAACACACTGTCAGCACTCTGCTCAAGGAACACACTGTCTTCACTCTGCGCTAGGAACACATTGTCTTCACTCTGCTCTAGGAACACACTGTCTTCAATCTGCTCTAGGAACACACTGTATTATTCTGCGTTAGGAACACACTGTCTTCACTCTGCTCTAGGAACACACTGTCTTCACTCTCCTCTAGGAACACATTGTCTTCACTCTGCGTTAGGAAAACACTGTCTTCACTCTGCTCTAGGAACACACTGTCTTCACTCTGCGTTAGGAACACACTGTCTTCACTCTGCATTAGGAACACACTGGCTTCACTCTTCTCTAGGAATACACTGTCTTCACTCTGCTCTAGGAACACACTGTCTTTACTCTGCACTAGGCACACACTCTCTTCATTCTACTCTAGGAAAACACTGTCTTCACTCTCCGCTAGGAACATACTGTCTTTACTCTGCGTTAGTAACACTCTGTCTTCACTCTGCTCTAGGAACACACTGTCTTCACTCTGCTTAGGAACACACTGTCTTCACTCTGATCTAGGAACACACTGTTTTCTCACTGCGCTAGGAACACAATGTCTTCACTCTGCTCTAGAAACACACTGTCTTCACTCTGCTCTAGGAAAACACTGTCTTCACTCTGCTCTAGAAACACACTGTCTTCACTCTGCTCTAGGAAAACACTGTCTTCACTCTGCTCTAGAAACACACTGTCATCACTCTGCTCTAGGAACACACTGTCTTCACTCTGCTCTAGGAACACACTGTCTTCACTCTGCATTAGGAACACACTGTCTTCACTCTGCTCTAAAAACACCATGTCTTCACTCTGCTTTAGGAACACACTGTCTTCACTCTGCTTTAGGAAAAAACTGTCCTCACTCTGCTCTAGGAAAACACTGTCTTCACTCTGCTCTAGGAACAAATTGTCTTCACTCTCCATTAGGAACACACTGTCTTCACTCTGCTCTAGGAACACACTTTCTTCACTCTGCTCTAGGAACACACTGTCTTAACTCTGCGCCAGGAACACACTGTCTTCACTCTGCTCTAGAAACATACTGTCTTCACTCTGCCTTAGGAACACACTGTCTGCACTCTGCATCAGGAACACACTGTCTTCACTCTGTTCTAGGAACACATTGTCTTCACTCTGAGTTAGGAACCACTGTCTTCACTCTGCTCTAAAAAGACACTGTCTTCACTCTGGTCTTGGAACACATTGTCTTCACTCTGCTCTAGGAACACACTGTCTTCACTCTGCTCCATGCATATACTATGCAAGTCTGCATTAGGAACACACTGTCTTACTCTGCACCATGCAAACACAACGCAACTCTGCTCTAGGACCACACTTTTTTCACTCTGCATCAGGAACACACTGTCTTCACCCTGCTCCATGCACATACTCCGCAACCCTGCGTTAGGAACACACTGTCTTCACTCTGCTCTAGGAACATACTGTCTTTACCCTGCTCTAGGAACACACTCTCTTCACTCTGCTCTAGGAACACACTGTCTTCACTCTGCCTTAGGAACACACTTTCTTCATTCTACTCTAGGAACACATTGTCCTCACTCTGCATTAGGAACACACTGTCTTACTCTGCTCCATGCAAACACACTGCAACTCTGCTCAAGGAACACACTGTCTTCACTCTGCGCTAGGAACACATTGTCTTCACTCTGCTCTAGGAACACACTGTCTTCAATCTGCTCTAGGAACACACTGTATTATTCTGCGTTAGCAACACACTGTCTTCACTCTGCTCTAGGAACACACTGTCTTCACTCTCCTCTAGGAACACATTGTCTTCACTCTGCGTTAGGAAAACACTGTCTTCACTCTCCTCTAGGAACACACTGTCTTCACTCTGCGTTAGGAACACACTGTCTTCACTCTGCATTAGGAACACACTGGCTTCACTCTTCTCTAGGAATACACTGTCTCCACTCTGCTCTAGGAACACACTGTCTTTACTCTGCACTAGGCACACACTCTCTTCATTCTACTCTAGGAAAACACTGTCTTCACTCTCCGCTAGGAACACACTGTCTTTACTCTGCGTTAGGGACACACTGTCCTCACTCTGCTCTAGGAACACACTGTCTTCACTCTGCTTAGGAACACACTGTCTTCACTCTGATCTAAAAACACAATGTCTTCTCACTGCGCTAGGAACACAATGTCTTCACTCTGCTCTAGAAACACACTGTCTTCACTCTGCTCTAGGAACACACTGTCTTCACTCTGCTCTAGGAACACATTGTCTTCACTGTCCATTAGGAACGCACTGTCTTCACTCTGCTCTAGGAACACACTGTCTTCACTCTGCGATAGGAACACACTGTCTTCACTCTGCCTTAGGAACACACTGTCTGCACTCTGCATCAGGAACACACTGTCTTCACTCTGTTCTAGGAACACATTGTCTTCACTTTGAGTTAGGAACACACTGTCTTCACTCTGTTCTAAAAAGACACTGTCTTCACTCTGGTCTTGGAACACACTGTCTTCACTCTGCTCTAGGAACACACTGTCTTCTCTCTGCTCCATGCATATACTACGCAAGTCTGCATTAGGAACACACTGTCTTACTCTGCACCATGCAAACACAATGCAACTCTGCTCTAGGACAACACTTTTTTCACTCTGCATCAGGAACACACTGTCTTCACTCTGCTCCATGCACATACTCCGCAACCCTGCGTTAGGAACAAACACACTGTCTTCACTCTGCTCTAGGAACATACTGTCTTTACCCTGCTCTAGGAACACACTCTCTTCACTCTGCTCTAGGAACACATTGTGTTCACTCTGCTCTAGGATCACACTGTATTATTCTGCGTTAGTAACCCACAGTCTTCACTCTGCTCTAGAAACACACTGTCTTCACTCTTCTCTAGGAACACATTGTCTTCACTCTGCATTAGGAACACACTGTGTTCACTCTGCTCTAGGAACACACTCTCTTCACTCTGCCCTAGGAACACACTGTCTTCACTCTGCTCTAGGAATACACTGTCTTCACTCTGCATTAGGAACACACTGGCTTCACTCTCCTCTAGGAACACACTGTCTTCACTCTGCTCTAGGAACACACTGTCTTCACTCTGCTCTAGGCACACACTCTCTTCACTCTACACTAGGAACACACGTTCTTCACTCTGCTATAGGAACACACTGTCTTTACTCTGCGTTAGGAATACACTGTCTTCACTCTGCTCTAGGAAAACACTGTCTTCACTCTGCTCTAGAAACACACTGTCAACACTCTGCTCTAGGAACAAACTGTCTTCACTCTTCTCTAGGAACACACTGTCTTCACTCTGCATTAGGAACACACTGTCTTCACTCTGCTCTAGAAACACCCTGTCTTCACTCTGCTTTAGGAACACAGTCTTCACTCTGCTTTAGGAAAAAACTGTCTTCACTCTGCTCTAGGAAAACACTGTCTTCACTCTGCTCTAGGAACACATTGTCTTCACTCTCCATTAGGAACACACTGTCTTCACTCTGCTCTAGGAACACACTTTCTTCACTCTGCTCTAGGAACACACTGTCTTAACTCTGCGCCAGGAACACACTGTCTTCACTCTGCTTTAGAAACATACAGTCTTCACTCTGTCTTAGGAACACACTGTCTGCACTCTGCATCAGGAACACACTGTCTTCACTCTGTTCTAGGAACACATTGTCTTCACTCTGAGTTAGGAACACACTGTCTTCACTCTGCTCTAAAAAGACTCTGTCTTCACTCTGGTCTTGGAACACACTGTCTTCACTCTGCTCTAGGAACACACTGTCTTCACTCTGCTCCATGCATATACTACGCAAGTCTGCATTAGGAACACACTGTCTTACTCTGCACCATGCAAACACAACGCACCTCTGCTCTAGGACCACACTTTTTTCACTCTGCATCAGGAACACACTGTCTTCACTCTGCTCCATGCACATACTCCGCAACCCTGCGTTAGGAACACACTGTCTTCACTCTGCTCTAGGAACATACTGTCTTTACCCTGCTCTAGGAACACACTCTCTTCACTCTGCTCTAGGAACACACTGTCTTCACTCTGCTCTAGGAACACACTGTGTTAACTCTGCTTTAGGAACGCACTCTCTTCACGCTGCTCTAGGAACACACTGTCTTCATTCTGCTCTAGGATCACACTGTATTATTCTGTGGTAGGAACCCACAGTCTTCACTCTGCTCTAGAAACACACTGTCTTCACTCTCCTCTAGGAACACATTGTCTTCACTCTGCGTTAGGAACACACTGTCTTCACTCTGCTCTAGGAACACACTCTCTTCACTCTGCCCTAAAAACACACTGTCTTCACTCTTCTCTAGGAATACACTGTCTTCACTCTGCATTAGGAACACACTGGCTTCACTCTCCTCTAGGAACACACTGTCTTCACTCTGCTCTAGGCACACACTCTCATCACTCTACACTAGGAACACACGTTCTTCACTCTGCTATAGGAACACACTGTCTTTACTCTGCGTTAGGAACACACTCTCTTCACTCTGCTGTAGGAACACACTGTCTTCACTATGCTTAGGAACACACTGTCTGCACTCTGCTCTAGGAACACACTGTCTTCACTCTCCGCTAGGAACACACTGTCTTCACTCTGCTCTAGAAACACACTGTCTTCACTCTGTTCTAGGAACACACTGTCTTCTCTCTGCTCTAGACACACTGTCTTCACTCTGCCCTAGGAACAAACTGTCTTCACTCTTCTCTAGGTACACACTGTCTTCACTCTTCATTAGGAACACACTGTCTTCACTCTGTTCTAGCAACACCCTGTCTTCACTCTGCTTTAGGAACACACTGTCTTCACTCTGCTTTAGGAACACACTTTCTTCACTCTGCTCTAGGAACATACTTTCTTCACTCTGCTCTAGGAACACATTGTCTTCACGCTCCATTAGGTACACACTGTCTTCACTCTGCTCTAGGAACACACTTTCTTCACTTTGCTCTAGGAACACACTGTCTTTTCTGCGCTGGGAACACACTGTCTTCACTCTGCTCTAGAAACACACTGTCTTCACTCTGCCTTAGGAACACACTGTCTTCACTTTGCTCTAAAAAGACAGTGTCTTCACTCTTCTCTAGGAACACACTGTATTAACTCTGCTCTAGGAACACACAGCCTTCACTCTGTTCCATGCATATACTCTGCAAGTCTGCTTTAGGAACACACTGTCTTACTCTGCTCCATGCAAACACACCGCAACTCTGCTCTAGGCACACAGTGTCTTCACTCTGCAATAGGAACACACTGTCTTCACGCTGCTCCATGCACATACTCCACTACTCTGCGTTAGGAACACACTGTCTTCACTCTGCTCTGAACATACTGTCATTACTCTGCTCTAGGAACAGAGTGCCTTCACTCTGATCTAGGAACACACTGTCTTCACTCTGCATTAGGAACACACTGTCTTCACTCCGCTCTAGGAAGACATTGTCCTCACTCTGCATTAGGAACACACTGTCTTACTCTGCTCCATGCAAACACACTGCAACTCTGCTCTAGGAACACACTGTCTTCACTCTGTGCTAGGAACACATTGTCTTCACTCTGCTCTAGGAACACACTGTCTTCAATCTGCTCTAGGAACACACTGTATTATTCTGCGTTAGGAACACACTGCCTTCACTCTGCATTAGGAACACACTGTCTTCACTCTGCTCTAGGAACACATTGTCCTCACTCTGCATTAGGAACACACTGTCTTCACTCTGCTCTAGGAACACACTGTTTTCACCCTGCTCTAGGAACACACTGTCTACACTCTTTGTTAGGAACACACTGTCTTCACTCTGCTCCATGCACATACACTGCAACTCTGCGTTAGGAACACACTGTTTCACTCTCCTCTAGGAACACACGCTCTTCACTCTGCGTAAGGGGACACACTGTCTTCACTCTGCTCTTGGAACACACTGTCTTCACTCTGCTTAGGAACACATTGTCTTCACTCTGCTCTAGAAACACACTGTCTTCACTCTGCTCTAGGAACACACTGTCTTCACTCTGCTCTAGGAACACACTGTCTTCACTCTGCTCTAGGAATACACTGTCTGCACTCTGCTCTAGGAACACACTGTCTTCACTCTGCCTTAGAAACACACTGTCTTCCCACTGCTCTAGGAACACACTGTCTTCACTCTGCATTTGGAACACAATGTCTTCACTCTGCTCTAGGAACACACTGTCTTCACTCTGCTCTAGGAACCCACTGTCTTCACTCTGCTCTAGGAACACACTGTGTTCACTCTGCTTTAGGAACACACTGTCTTCACTCTGCTTTAAGAATACACTGTTTTCACTCTGCACAAGGAACAAACTGTCTTCACTGTGCTCTATGATCACACTGTCTTCACTCTGCATTCGGAACACACTGTCTTCACTCTGCTCTAGGAACACACTGTCTTCACTGTATATTAGGAACACACTGTCTGCACTCTGAATTACGAACACACTGTCTGCACTCTGCATCAGGCACACACTGTCTTCACTCTGCTCTAGGAACACACTGTCTTCACTCTGAGTTAGGAGCACACTGTCGTCACTCTGCTCTAGGAACACACTGTCTTCACTCTGCATTAGGAATACACTGTCTTCACTCTGGCTAGGAACACCCTGTCTTCACTCTGCTTTAGGAACACACTGTCTTCACTCTGCTTTAAGACCACACTGTCTTCACTCTGCACTAGGAACACATTGTCTTCACTCTGCTTTAGGAACACACTTTCTTCACTCTGCTCAAGGAACACACTGTCTTCACTCTGCTCTACGAACACACTGTCTTCACTCTACATTAGGAACACACTGTCTGCACTCTGAATTAGGAACACACTGTCTGCACACTGCATCAGGCACACACTGTCTTCACTCTGCTCTAGGAACACACTGTCTTCACTCCTAGTTAGGAACACACTGTCGTCACTCTGCACTATTGACACTGTCTTTACTCTGGACTAGGAACACACTGTCTTCACTCTGCTCTAGGAAAACACTGTCTTCACTTTCCTCCATGCATATACTTGGCAAGTCTCTGTTAGGAACACACTGTCTTCACTCTGCTCCATGCAAACACACCGCAACTCTGCTCTAGGAACACACTTTCTTCACTCTGCATCAGGAACACACTGTCTTCACTCTGCTCCATGCACATACTCCGCAACTCTATGTTAGGAACACAGTGTCTTCATTCTGCTCTAGGAACACATTTTCTTCACTCTGCTTTAGGAACACACTTTCTTCACTCTGCTCTAGGAACACACTGTCTTAACTCTGCGCTAGGAACACACTGTCTTCACTCTGCTCTAGAAACACACTGTCTTCACTCTGCCTTAGGAACACACTGTCTGCACTCTGCATCAGGAACACACTGTCTTCACTCTGTTCTAGGAACACATTGTCTTCACTCTGAGTTAGCAACACACTGTCTTCACTCTGCTCTAAAAAGACACTGTCTTCACTCTGGTCTTGGAACACACTGTCTTCATCCTGCTCTAGGAACACACTGTCTTCACTCTGCTCCATGCATATACTACGCAAGTCTGCATTAGGAACACACTGTCTTACTCTGCACCATGCAAACACAACGCAACTCTGCTCTAGGACCACACTTTTTTCACTCTGCAACAGGAACACACTGTCTTCACTCTGCTCCATGCACATACTCCGCAACCCTGCGTTAGGAACACACTGTCTTCACTCTGCTCTAGGAACATACTGTCTTTACCCTGCTCTAGGAACACACTCTCTTCACTCTGCTCTAGGAACACACTGTCTTCACTCTGCTCTAGGAACACACTGTGTTAACTCTGCTCTAGGAACGCACTCTCTTCACGCTGCTCTAGGAACACACTGTCTTCATTCTGCTCTAGGATCACACTATATTATTCTGCGGTAGGAACCCACAGTCTTCACTCTGCTCTAGAAACACACTGTCTTCACGCTCCTCTAGGAACACATTGTCTTCACTCTGCGTTAGGAACACACTGTCTTCACTCTGTTCTAGGAACACACTCTCTTCACTCTGCTCTAGGAACACACTGTCTTCACTCTGCTCTAGGAATACACTGTCTTCACTCTGCATTAGGAACACACTGGCTTCACTCTCCTCTAGGAACACACTGTCTTCACTCTGCTCTAGGAACATACTGTCTTCACTCTGCTCTAGGCACACACTCTCTTCACTCTACACTAGGAACACACGTTCTTCACTCTGCTATAGGAACACACTGTCTTTACTCTGCGTTAGGAATACACTGTCTTCACTCTGAACTAGGAACACACTGTCTTCACTATGCTTAGGAACACACTGTCTGCACTCTGCTCTAGGAACACACTGTCTTCACTCTGCGCTAGGAACACACTGTCTTCACTCTGTTCTAGGAACACACTGTCTTCTCTCTGCTCTAGACACACTGTCTTCACTCTGCCCTAGGAACACACTGTCTTCACTCTGCTCTAGGAACACCCTGTCTTCACTCTTCATTAGGAACACACTGTCTTCACTCTGTTCTAGCAACACCCTGTCTTCACTCTGTTTTAGGAACACACTGTCTTCACTCTGCTTTAGGAACACACTTTCTTCACTCTGCTCTAGGAACATACTTTCTTCACTCTGCTCTAGGAACACATTGTCTTCACGCTCCATTAGGAACACACTGTCTTCACTCTGCTCTAGGAACACACTTTCTTAACTTTGCTCTAGGAACACACTGTCTTTCTCTGCGCTGGGAACACACTGTCTTCACTCTGCTCTAGAAACACACTGTCTTCACTCTGCCTTAGGAACACACTGTCTTCACTTTGCTCTAAAAAGACAGTGTCTTCACTCTGGTCTAGGAACACACTGTATTAACTCTGCTCTAGGAACACACAGCCTTCACTCTGCTCCATGCATATACTCTGCAAGTCTGCTTTAGGAACACACTGTCTTACTCTGCTCCATGCAAACACACCGCTACTCTGCTCTAGGCACACAGTGTCTTCACTCTGCATCAGGAACACACTGTCTTCACGCTGCTCCATGCACATACTCCACTACTCTGCGTTAGGAACACACTGTCTTCACTCTGCTCTGAACATACTGTCATTACTCTGCTCTAGGAACAGAGTGCCTTCACTCTGATCTAGGAACACACTGTCTTCACTCTGCATTAGGAACACACTGTCTTCACTCCGCTCTAGGAAGACATTGTCCTCACTCTGCATTAGGAACACACTGTCTTACTCTGCTCCATGCAAACACACTGCAACTCTGCTCTAGGAACACACTGTCTTCACTCTGCGCTAGGAACACATTGTCTTCACTCTGCTCTAGGAACACACTGTCTTCAATCTGCTCTAGGAACACACTGTATTATTCTGCGTTAGGAACACACTGTCTTCACTCTGCATTAGGAACACACTGTCTTCACTCTGCTCTAGGAACACATTGTCCTCACTCTGCATTAGGAACACACTGTCTTCACTCTGCTCTAGGAACACACTGTTTTCACCCTGCTCTAGGAACACACTGTCTACACTCTTTGTTAGGAACACACTGTCTTCACTCTGCTCCATGCACATACACTGCAACTCTGCGTTAGGAACACACTGTTTCACTCTCCTCTAGGAACACACGCTCTTCACTCTGCGTAAGGGGACACACTGTCTTCACTCTGCTCTTGGAACACACTGTCTTCACTCTGCTTAGGAACACATTGTCTTCACTCTGCTCTAGAAACACACTGTCTTCACTCTGCTCTAGGAACACACTGTCTTCACTCTGCTCTAGGAACACACTGTCTTCACTCTGCGTTAGGAACACACTCTCTTCACTCTATATTAGGAACACACTGTCTGCACTCTGAAATACGAACACACTGTCTGCACTCTGCATCAGGCACACACTGTCTTCACTCTGCTCTAGGAACACACTGTCTTCACTCTGAGTTAGGAGCACACTGTCGTCACTCTGCTCTAGGAACACACTGTCTTCACTCTGCATTAGGAACACACTGTCTTCACTCTGCTTTAGGAAGACACTTTCTTCACTCTGCTCAAGGAACACACTGTCTTCACTCTGCTCTACGAACACACTGTCTTCACTCTACATTAGGAACACACTGTCTGCACTCTGAATTAGGAACACACTGTCTGCACACTGCATCAGGCACACACTGTCTTCACTCTGCTCTAGGAACACACTGTCTTCACTCCTAGTTAGGAACACACTGTCGTCACTCTGCACTATTGACACTGTCTTTACTCTGGACTAGGAACACACTGTCTTTACTCTGCTCTAGGAAAACACTGTCTTCACTCTGCTCCATGCATATACTTGGCAAGTCTCTGTTAGGAACACACTGTCTTCACTCTGCTCCATGCAAACACACCGCAACTCTGCTCTAGGAACACACTTTCTTCACTCTGCATCAGGAACACACTGTCTTCACTCTGCTCCATGCACATACTCCGCAACTCTATGTTAGGAACACACTGTCTTCATTCTGCGCTAGGAACACACTGTCTTCACTCTGCTCTTGAAACACACTGTCTTCACTCTGCTCTAGGAACACACTGTCTTCTCTCTGCTCTAGACACACTGTCTTCACTCTGCCCTAGGAACACACTGTCTTCACTCTGCTCTAGGAACACCCTGTCTTCACTCTTCATTAGGAACACACTGTCTTCACTCTGCTCTAACACCCTGTCTTCACTCTGCTTTAGGAACACACTGTCTTCACCCTGCTTTAGGAACACACTTTCTTCACTCTGCTCTAGGAACACACTGTCTTCACTCTGCTCTAGGAACACATTGTCTTCACCCTCCATTAGGAACACACTGTCTTCACTCTGCTCTAGGAACACACTTTCTTCACTCTGCTCTAGAAACATACTGTCTTCACTCTGCTCTAGGTACACACTGTCTTCACTCTGCTCTAAGAACACACTGTCTTCACTCTGCTTAGGAACACACTGTCTTCACTCTGCTCTAGAAACACACTGTCTTCACTCTGCTCTAGGAACACACTGTCTTCACTCTGCTCTAGGAACACACTGTCTTCACTCTGAGTTTGGAACACACTGTCATCACTCTGCATTTGGAACACACTGTTTTCACTCTGCTCTAGGAACACACTTTCTTCACTCTGCATCAGGAACACACTGTCTTCACTCTGCTCCATGCACATACTCCGCAACTCTATGTTAGGAACACACTGTCTTCATTCTGCTCTAGGAACACATTTTCTTCACTCTGCTTTAGGAACACACTTTCTTCACTCTGCTCTAGGAACACACTGTCTTAACTCTGCGCTAGGAACACACTGTCTTCACTCTGCTCTAGAAACACACTGTCTTCACTCTGCCTTAGGAACACACTGTCTGCACTCTGCATCAGGAACACACTGTCTTCACTCTGTTCTAGGAACACATTGTCTTCACTCTGAGTTAGCAACACACTGTCTTCACTCTGCTCTAAAAAGACACTGTCTTCACTCTGGTCTTGGAACACACTGTCTTCATCCTGCTCTAGGAACACACTGTCTTCACTCTGCTCCATGCATATACTACGCAAGTCTGCATTAGGAACACACTGTCTTACTCTGCACCATGCAAACACAACGCAACTCTGCTCTAGGACCACACTTTTTTCACTCTGCAACAGGAACACACTGTCTTCACTCTGCTCCATGCACATACTCCGCAACCCTGCGTTAGGAACACACTGTCTTCACTCTGCTCTAGGAACATACTGTCTTTACCCTGCTCTAGGAACACACTCTCTTCACTCTGCTCTAGGAACACACTGTCTTCACTCTGCTCTAGGAACACACTGTGTTAACTCTGCTCTAGGAACGCACTCTCTTCACGCTGCTCTAGGAACACACTGTCTTCATTCTGCTCTAGGATCACACTATATTATTCTGCGGTAGGAACCCACAGTCTTCACTCTGCTCTAGAAACACACTGTCTTCACGCTCCTCTAGGAACACATTGTCTTCACTCTGCGTTAGGAACACACTGTCTTCACTCTGTTCTAGGAACACACTCTCTTCACTCTGCTCTAGGAACACACTGTCTTCACTCTGCTCTAGGAATACACTGTCTTCACTCTGCATTAGGAACACACTGGCTTCACTCTCCTCTAGGAACACACTGTCTTCACTCTGCTCTAGGAACATACTGTCTTCACTCTGCTCTAGGCACACACTCTCTTCACTCTACACTAGGAACACACGTTCTTCACTCTGCTATAGGAACACACTGTCTTTACTCTGCGTTAGGAATACACTGTCTTCACTCTGAACTAGGAACACACTGTCTTCACTATGCTTAGGAACACACTGTCTGCACTCTGCTCTAGGAACACACTGTCTTCACTCTGCGCTAGGAACACACTGTCTTCACTCTGTTCTAGGAACACACTGTCTTCTCTCTGCTCTAGACACACTGTCTTCACTCTGCCCTAGGAACACACTGTCTTCACTCTGCTCTAGGAACACCCTGTCTTCACTCTTCATTAGGAACACACTGTCTTCACTCTGTTCTAGCAACACCCTGTCTTCACTCTGTTTTAGGAACACACTGTCTTCACTCTGCTTTAGGAACACACTTTCTTCACTCTGCTCTAGGAACATACTTTCTTCACTCTGCTCTAGGAACACATTGTCTTCACGCTCCATTAGGAACACACTGTCTTCACTCTGCTCTAGGAACACACTTTCTTAACTTTGCTCTAGGAACACACTGTCTTTCTCTGCGCTGGGAACACACTGTCTTCACTCTGCTCTAGAAACACACTGTCTTCACTCTGCCTTAGGAACACACTGTCTTCACTTTGCTCTAAAAAGACAGTGTCTTCACTCTGGTCTAGGAACACACTGTATTAACTCTGCTCTAGGAACACACAGCCTTCACTCTGCTCCATGCATATACTCTGCAAGTCTGCTTTAGGAACACACTGTCTTACTCTGCTCCATGCAAACACACCGCTACTCTGCTCTAGGCACACAGTGTCTTCACTCTGCATCAGGAACACACTGTCTTCACGCTGCTCCATGCACATACTCCACTACTCTGCGTTAGGAACACACTGTCTTCACTCTGCTCTGAACATACTGTCATTACTCTGCTCTAGGAACAGAGTGCCTTCACTCTGATCTAGGAACACACTGTCTTCACTCTGCATTAGGAACACACTGTCTTCACTCCGCTCTAGGAAGACATTGTCCTCACTCTGCATTAGGAACACACTGTCTTACTCTGCTCCATGCAAACACACTGCAACTCTGCTCTAGGAACACACTGTCTTCACTCTGCGCTAGGAACACATTGTCTTCACTCTGCTCTAGGAACACACTGTCTTCAATCTGCTCTAGGAACACACTGTATTATTCTGCGTTAGGAACACACTGTCTTCACTCTGCATTAGGAACACACTGTCTTCACTCTGCTCTAGGAACACATTGTCCTCACTCTGCATTAGGAACACACTGTCTTCACTCTGCTCTAGGAACACACTGTTTTCACCCTGCTCTAGGAACACACTGTCTACACTCTTTGTTAGGAACACACTGTCTTCACTCTGCTCCATGCACATACACTGCAACTCTGCGTTAGGAACACACTGTTTCACTCTCCTCTAGGAACACACGCTCTTCACTCTGCGTAAGGGGACACACTGTCTTCACTCTGCTCTTGGAACACACTGTCTTCACTCTGCTTAGGAACACATTGTCTTCACTCTGCTCTAGAAACACACTGTCTTCACTCTGCTCTAGGAACACACTGTCTTCACTCTGCTCTAGGAACACACTGTCTTCACTCTGCGTTAGGAACACACTCTCTTCACTCTATATTAGGAACACACTGTCTGCACTCTGAAATACGAACACACTGTCTGCACTCTGCATCAGGCACACACTGTCTTCACTCTGCTCTAGGAACACACTGTCTTCACTCTGAGTTAGGAGCACACTGTCGTCACTCTGCTCTAGGAACACACTGTCTTCACTCTGCATTAGGAACACACTGTCTTCACTCTGCTTTAGGAAGACACTTTCTTCACTCTGCTCAAGGAACACACTGTCTTCACTCTGCTCTACGAACACACTGTCTTCACTCTACATTAGGAACACACTGTCTGCACTCTGAATTAGGAACACACTGTCTGCACACTGCATCAGGCACACACTGTCTTCACTCTGCTCTAGGAACACACTGTCTTCACTCCTAGTTAGGAACACACTGTCGTCACTCTGCACTATTGACACTGTCTTTACTCTGGACTAGGAACACACTGTCTTTACTCTGCTCTAGGAAAACACTGTCTTCACTCTGCTCCATGCATATACTTGGCAAGTCTCTGTTAGGAACACACTGTCTTCACTCTGCTCCATGCAAACACACCGCAACTCTGCTCTAGGAACACACTTTCTTCACTCTGCATCAGGAACACACTGTCTTCACTCTGCTCCATGCACATACTCCGCAACTCTATGTTAGGAACACACTGTCTTCATTCTGCGCTAGGAACACACTGTCTTCACTCTGCTCTTGAAACACACTGTCTTCACTCTGCTCTAGGAACACACTGTCTTCTCTCTGCTCTAGACACACTGTCTTCACTCTGCCCTAGGAACACACTGTCTTCACTCTGCTCTAGGAACACCCTGTCTTCACTCTTCATTAGGAACACACTGTCTTCACTCTGCTCTAACACCCTGTCTTCACTCTGCTTTAGGAACACACTGTCTTCACCCTGCTTTAGGAACACACTTTCTTCACTCTGCTCTAGGAACACACTGTCTTCACTCTGCTCTAGGAACACATTGTCTTCACCCTCCATTAGGAACACACTGTCTTCACTCTGCTCTAGGAACACACTTTCTTCACTCTGCTCTAGAAACATACTGTCTTCACTCTGCTCTAGGTACACACTGTCTTCACTCTGCTCTAAGAACACACTGTCTTCACTCTGCTTAGGAACACACTGTCTTCACTCTGCTCTAGAAACACACTGTCTTCACTCTGCTCTAGGAACACACTGTCTTCACTCTGCTCTAGGAACACACTGTCTTCACTCTGAGTTTGGAACACACTGTCATCACTCTGCATTTGGAACACACTGTTTTCACTCTGCTCTAGGAACACACTGTCTTCACTCTGCTTTAGGAACCCATTGTCTTCACTCTGCTCTAGGAACACACTGTCTTCAATCTGCTCTAGGAACACACTGTCTTCACTCTGCTCTAGGAACACACTGTCTTCACTCTGCGTTAGGAACACACTGTCTTCACTCTCCTCTAGGAACACACTGTCTTCACTCTGCTCTAGGAACACATTGTCCTCACTCTGCATTAGGAACACACTGTCTTCACTCTGCTCTAGGAACACACTGTTTTCACTCTGCTCTAGGAACACACTGTCTACACTCTGTGTTAGGAACACACTGTCTTCACTCTGCTCCATGCACATACACTGCAACTCTGCGTTAGGAACACACTGTTTCACTCTCCTCTAGGAACACACTCTCTTCACTCTGCGTAAGGGACACACTATCTTCACTCTGCTCTAGGAACACACTGTCTTCACTCTGCTTACGAACACATTGTCTTCCCTCTGCTCTAGAGACACACTGTCTTCACTCTGCTCTAGGAACACACTGTCTTCACTCTGCTCTAGGAACACACTGTCTTCACTCTGCTCTAGAAACATACTGTCTTCACTCTGCTCTAGGAACACACTGTCTTCACTCTGCTCTAGGAACACACTGTCTTCACTCTGCTCTAGGAACACACTGTCTTTACTTCCTCTAGGAACACATTGTCTTCACTCTCCATTAGGAACACACTGTCTTCACTCTCCTCTAGGAACACACTGTCTTCACTCTGCTCTAGGAACACACTGTCTTTACTTCCTCTAGGAACACATTGTCTTCACTCTCCATTAGGAACACACTGTCTTCACTCTGCTATAGGAACACACTTTCTTCACTCTGCTCTTGGAACACACTGTCTTCACTCTGCGCTAGGAACACACTGTCTTCACTCTGCTCTAGAAACACACTGTCTTCCCTCTGCCTTAGGAACACACTGTCTGCACTCTGCATCAGGAACACACTGTCTTCACTCTGCTCTAGGAATACAGTGTCTTCACTCTGAGTTTGGAACACACTGTGTTCACTCTGCTCTAAAAAGACAGTGTCTTCACTCTGGTCTAGGAACACACTGTCTTCACTCTGCTCTAGGAACACACTGTCTTCACTCTGCTCCATGCATATACTCCACAAGTCTGCATTAGGAACACACTGTCTTTCTCTGCACCATGCAAACACAACGCAATCTGCTCTAGGAACACACTGTCTTCACTCTGCGTTAGGAACACACTGGCTTCACTCTCCTCTAGGACCACACTGTCTTCACTCTGCTCTAGGAACACACTGTCTTCCCTCTGCTCTAGGAACACACTGTCTTCACTCTGCTCTAGAAACGCACTCTCTTCTCTCTACTCTAGGAGCACACTGTCTTCCCTCTGCTTTAGGAACACACTGTCTTTACTCTGCTTTAGGAACACACTGTCTTCACTCTGCTCTAGGAACCCACTGTCTTCACTCTGCTTAGGAACACACTGTCTTCACTCTGCTCTAGGAACACACTGTCTTCACTCTGCGCTAGGAACACACTGTCTTCACTCTGCTCTAGAAACACACTGTCTTCACTCTGCTCTAGGAACACACTGTCTTCACTCTGCTCTAGGAACACACTGTCTTCACTCTGCTCTAGGAACACACTGTCTTCACTCTGCTCTAGGAACACACTATCCTCACTCTGCATTAGGAACACACTGTCTTCACTCTGCTCTAGGAACACCCTGTCTTCACTCTGCTTTAAGAACACACTGTCTTTACTCTGCTTTAGGAACACATTTTCTTCACTCTGCTCTAGGAACACACTGTCTTCACTCTGCTCTAGGAACACACTGTCTTCACTCTGCATTAGGAACACACTGTCTTCACTCTGCTCCATGCAAACACACCGCAACTCTGCTCTAGGAACACACTGTCTTCACTCTGCATTAGGAAAACACTGTTTTCACTCTGCTCTAAGAACACACTGTCTTCACTCTGCTCTAGGAACACACTGTCTTCACTCTGAGTTAGGAACACACTGTCGTCACTCTGCTCTAGGGACACTGTCTTTACTCTGGACTAGGAAAACCCTGTCTTCTCTCTGCTCTAGGAACACACTGTCTTCACTCTGCTCCATGCATATACTTGGCAAGTCTCTGTTAGGAACACACTGTCTTCACTCTGCTCCATGCAAACACACCGCAACTCTGCTCTAGGAACGCACTTTCTTCACTCTGCCTCAGGAACACACTGTCTTCACTCTGCTCCATGCACATACTGCGCAACTCTGTGTTAGGAACACACTGTCTTCATTCTGCTCTAGGAACACATTGTCTTCACTCTGCTTTAGGAACACACTTTCTTCACTCTGCTCTAGGAACACACTGTCTTCACTCTGCTCTAGAAACACACTGTCTTCACTCTTCTCTAGGGACACACTGTCTTCACTCTGCTGTAGAAACACACTGTCTTCACTCTGCTCTAGGAACACACTGAATTCACTCTACTCTAGAAACACACTGTCTTCACTCTGCACTAGGAACACACTGTCTTCACTCTGCGTTAGGAACACACTGTCTTCACTCTGCTCTAGGAACACACTGTCTTTACTTCCTCTAGGAACACATTGTCTTCACTCTCCATTAGGAACACACTGTCTTCACTCTGCTCTAGGAACACACTTTCTTCACTCTGCTCTAGGAACACACTGTCTTCACTCTGCGCTAGCAACACACTGTCTTCACTCTGCTCTAGAAACACACTGTCTTCACTCTGCCTTAGGAACACACTGTCTGCACTCTGCATCAGGAACACACTGTCTTCACTCTGCTCTAGGAACACATTGTCTTCACTCTGAGTTTGGAACACACTGTCTTCACTCTGCTCTAAAAAGACAATGTCTTCACTCTGGTCTAGGAACACACTGTCTTCACTCTGCTCTAAAAACACACTGTCTTCACTCTGCTCCATGCATATACTCCGCAAGTCTTCATTAGGAACACACTGTCTTACTCTGCACCATGCAAACACAACGCAATCTGCTCTAGGAACACACTGTCTTCACTCTGCATCAGGAACACACTCTCTTCACTCTGCTACATGCACATACTTCGCAACTCTGCCTTAGGAACACACTGTCTTCACTCTGCTCTAGGAAGACACTGTCTTGACTCTGGTCTAGGAACACACTGTCTCACTCTGTTCTATGAACACACTGTCTTTTCTGTGTCTTCCCACTGCTCTAGGAACACACTGTCTTCACTCTGCATTTGGAACACAATGTCTTCACTCTGCTCTAGGAACACACTGTCTTCACTCTGCTCTAGGAACCCACTGTCTTCACTCTGCTCTAGGAACACACTGTGTTCACTCTGCTGTAGGAACACACTCTTTTCACTCTGCTCTAGGAACACAGT
This sequence comes from Microtus pennsylvanicus, assembly GCF_037038515.1. Lineage (NCBI taxonomy): Eukaryota > Metazoa > Chordata > Mammalia > Rodentia > Cricetidae > Microtus > Microtus pennsylvanicus. The sequence continues at coordinate 75,402,056 of NC_134592.1, read as the reverse complement.
GTCTTCACTCTGCTCTAGGAACACACTGTCTTCACTGTGCTCTAGGATCACACTGTCTTCACTCTGCATTCGGAACACACTGTCTTCACTCTGCTCTAGGAACACACTGTCTTCACTCTGCTCTAGGAACACACTGTCTTCACTCTGCGTTAGGAACACACTGTCTTCACTCTCCTCTAGGAACACACTGTCTTCACTCTGCTCTAGGAACACACTGTCTGCACTCTTCTCTAGGAACACACTGTCTTCACTCTGCGTTAGAAACACACTGTTTTCACTCTGCTCTAGGAACACACTGTCTTCACTCTGCTCTAGGAACACACTGTCTTCACTCTGAGTTTGGAACACACTGTCATCACTCTGCATTTGGAACACACTGTCTTCACTCTACATTAGGAACACACTGTCTGCACTCTGAATTACGAACACACTGTCTGCACTCTGCATCAGGCACACACTGTCTTCACTCTGCTCTAGGAACACACTGTCTTCACTCTGAGTTAGGAGCACACTGTCGTCACTCTGCTGTAGGAACACACTGTCTTCACTCTGCATTAGGAACACACTGTCTTCACTCTGCCTAGGAACACCCTGTCTTCACTCTGCTTTAGGAACACACTGTCTTCACTTGCTCTACGAACACACTGTCTTCACTCTACATTAGGAACACACTGTCTGCCCTGTGAATTAGGAACACACTGTCTGCACTCTGCAACAGACACACACTGTCTTCACTCTGCTCTAGGAACACACTGTCTTCACTCTGAGTTAGGAACACACTGTCGTCACTCTGCTCTAGGGACACTGTCTTTACTCTGGACTAGGAACACACTGTGTTCACTCTGCTCTAGGAACACACTGTCTGCACTCTGCTCCATGCATATACTTGGCAAGTCTCTGTTAGGAACACACTGTCTTCACTCTGCTCCATGCAAACACACCGCAACTCTGCTCTAGGAACACACTTTCTTCACTCTGCTTCAGGAACACACTGTCTTCACTCTGCTCCATGCACATACTCCGCAACTCTACGTTAAGAACACACTGTCTTCATTCTGCTCAAGGAACACATTGTCTTTACTCTGCTTTAGGACCACACTTTCTTCACTCTGCTCTAGGAACACACTGTCTTCACTCTGCTCTAGAAACACACTGTCTTCACTCTTCTCTAGAGACACACTGTCTTCACTCTGCTGTAGAAACACACTGTCTTCACTCTGCTCTAGGAACACACTGAATTCACTCTACTCTAGAAACACACTGTCTTCACTCTGCACTAGGAACACACTGTCTTCACTCTACTCTAGGAACGCACTGTCTTGACTCTGCTCTATGAACACACTGCCTTCACTCTGCTCTAGGCACACACTCTATTCACTCTATACTAGGAACACACTGTCTTCACTCTGTTCTAGGAACACACTGTCTTTACTCTGCGTTAGGAACACACTGTCTTCACTCTGCTCTAGGAACACACTGTCTTTACTCTGCTCTAGGAACACATTGTCTTCATTCTCCATTAGGAACACACTGTCTTCACTCTGCTCTAGGAACATACTTTCTTCACTCTGCTCTAGGAACACACTGTCTTCACTCTGCGCTAGGAACACACTGTCTTCACTCTGCTCTAGAAACACACTGTCTTCCCTCTGCCTTAGGAACACACTGTCTGCACTCTGCATCAGGAACACACTGTCTTCACTCTGCTCTAGGAACACATTGTCTTCACTCTGAGTTTGGAACACACTGTCTTCACTCAGCTCTAAAAAGACAATGTCTTCACTCTGGTCTAGGAACACACTGTCTTCACTCTGCTCTAAAAACACACTGTCTTCACTCTGCTCCATGCATATACTCCGCAAGTCTTCATTAGGAACACACTGTCTTACTCTGCACCATGCAAACACAACGCAATCTGCTCTAGGAACACACTGTCTTCACTCTGCGTTAGGAACACACTGGCTTCACTCTCCTCTAGGACCACACTGTCTTCACTCTGCTCTAGGAACACACTGTCTTCCCTCTGCTCTAGGAACACACTGTCTTCACTCTGCTCTAGAAACGCACTCTCTTCTCTCTACTCTAGGAGCCCACTGTCTTCCCTCTGCTTTAGGAACACACTGTCTTTACTCTGCTTTAGGAACACACTGTCTTCACTCTGCTCTAGGAACCCACTGTCTTCACTCTGCTTAGGAACACACTGTCTTCACTCTGCTCTAGAAACACACTGTCTTCACTCTGCTCTAGGAACACACTGTCTTCACTCTGCTCTAGGACCACACTGTCTTCACTCTGCTCTAGGAACACACTGTCTTCACTCTGCTCTAGGAACACACTATCCTCACTCTGCATTAGGAACACACTGTCTTCACTCTGCTCTAGGAACACCCTGTCTTCACTCTGCTTTAAGAACACACTGTCTTTACTCTGCTTTAGGAACACATTTTCTTCACTCTGCTCTAGGAACACACTGTCTTCACTCTGCTCTAGGAACACACTGTCTTCACTCTGCATTAGGAACACACTGTCTTCACTCTGCTCCATGCAAACACACCGCAACTCTGCTCTAGGAACACACTGTCTTCACTCTGCATCAGGAACACACTGTCTTCACTCTGCTCTAGGAACACACTGTCTTCACTCTGCTCTAGGAACACACTGTCTTCACTCTGAGTTAGGAACACACTGTCGTCACTCTGCTCTAGGGACACTGTCTTTACTCTGGACTAGGAACACCCTGTCTTCTCTCTGCTCTAGGAACACACTGTCTTCACTCTGCTCCATGCATATACTTGGCAAGTCTCTGTTAGGAACACACTGTCTTCACTCTGCTCCATGCAAACACACCGCAACTCTGCTCTAGGAACGCACTTTCTTCACTCTGCATCAGGAACACACTGTCTTCACTCTGCTCCATGCACATACTGCGCAACTCTATGTTAGGAACGCACTGTCTTCATTCTGCTCTAGGAACACATTGTCTTCACTCTGCTTTAGGAACACACTTTCTTCACTCTGCTCTAGGAACACACTGTCTTCACTCTGCTCTAGAAACACACTGTCTTCACTCTTCTCTAGGGACACACTGTCTTCACTCTGCTGTAGAAACACACTGTCTTCACTCTGCTCTAGTAACACACTGAATTCACTCTACTCTAGAAACACACTGTCTTCACTCTGCACTAGGAACACACTGTCTTCACTCTGCGTTAGGAACACACTGTCTTCACTCTGCTCTAGGAACACACTGTCTTCACTCTGCATTAGGAACACACTGGCCTCACTCTCCTCTAGGAACACACTCTCTTCAATCTGCTCTAGGAACACACCTTCTTCACTCTGCTCTAGGCACACACTCTATTCACTCTACACTAGGAACACACTGTCTTCACTCTGTTCTAGGAACACACTGTCTTTACTCTGCGTTAGGAACACACTGTCTTCACTCTGCTCTAGGAACACACTGTCTTTAATCTGCTCTAGGAACACATTGTCTTCACTCTCCATTAGGAACACACTGTCTTCACTCTGCTCTAGGAACACACTTTCTTCACTCTGCTCTAGGAACACACTGTCTTCACTCTGCGCTAGCAACACACTGTCTTCACTCTGCTCTAGAAACACACTGTCTTCACTCTGCCTTAGGAACACACTGTCTGCACTCTGCATCAGGAACACACTGTCTTCACTATGCTCTAGGAACACATTGTCTTCACTCTGAGTTTGGAACACACTGTCTTCACTCTGCTCTAAAAAGACAATGTCTTCACTCTGGTCTAGGAAAACACTGTCTTCACTCTGCTCTAAAAACACACTGTATTCACTCTGCTCCATGCATATACTCCGCAAGTCTGCATTAGGAACACACTGTCTTACTCTGCACCATGCAAACACAACGCAATCTGCTCTAGGAACACACTGTCTTCACTCTGCATCAGGAACACACTCTCTTCACTCTGCTACATGCACATACTTCGCAACTCTGCCTTAGGAACACACTGTCTTCACTCTGCTCTAGGAAGACACTGTCTTGACTCTGGTCTAGGAACACACTGTCTTCACTCTGTTCTATGAACACACTGTCTTTTCTGTGTCTTCCCACTGCTCTAGGAACACACTGTCTTCACTCTGCATTTGGAACACAATGTCTTCACTCTGCTCTAGGAACACACTGTCTTCACTCTGCTCTAGGAACCCACTGTCTTCACTCTGCTCTAGGAACACACTGTGTTCACTCTGCTGTAGGAACACACTCTTTTCACTCTGCTCTAGTAACACAGTGTCTTCACTCAGCTCTAAAACACACTGTCTTCACTGTGCTCTAGGATCACACTGTCTTCACTCTGCATTCGGAACACACTGTCTTCACTCTGCTCTAGGAACACACTGTCTTCACTCTGCTCTAGGAACACACTGTCTTCACTCTGCGTTACGAACACACTGTCTTCACTCTCCTCTAGGAACACACTGTCTTCCCTCTGCTTTAGGAACACACTGGCTTCACTCTCCTCTAGGAACACACTGTCTTCACTCTGCTCTAGGAACACACTGGCTTCACTCTGCTCTAGGAAAACACTGGCTTCACTCTGCTCTAGGAACACACTCTCTTCACTCTGCTTTAGAAACACACTGTCTTCACTCTGCTCTAGGAACACACTGTCTTTACTTTGCGTTAGGAACACACTGTCTTCACTCTGCTTAGGAACACACTGTCTTCACTCTGCATTAGGAACACACTGTCTTCACTCTGCTTAGGAACACACTGTCTTCACTCTCTTCTAGGAACACACTGTCTTCACTCTGCTCTAGGAACACACTGTCTTCACTCTGCATTAGGAACACACTGTCTTCACTCTGCGTTAGGAATACACTGTCTTCACTCTGTTCTAGGAACACACTGTCTTCACTCTGCTCTAGGAACACCCTGTCTTCACTCTGCATTAGGAACATTCTGTCTTCAGTCTGCTTTAGGAACACACTTTCTTTTTTCACTCTGCTTTAAGAAACTCTTTCTTCACTCTGCTTTAGGAACACTCTTTCTTCACTCTGCTTTAGGAACACACTTTCTTTCTTCACTCTTCTTTCGAACACTCTTTCTTCACTCTGCTTTAGGAACACTCTTTCTTCACTCTGCTTTAGGAACACTCTTTCTTCACTCTGCTTTAGGAACACTCTTTCTTCACTCTGCTTTAGGAACACACTTTCTTTCTTCACTGTGCTTTAGGAACACACTTTCTTTCTTCACTTTGCTTTAGGAACACACTTTCTTTCTTCACTCTGCTTTAGAAACACACTTTCTTTTTTCACTCTGCTTTAGGAACACACTTTCTTCACTCTGCTTCAGGAACACACTTTCTTTCTTCACTCTGCTTTAGCAACGCACTTACTTACTTTACTATACTTTAGGAACACACTTTCTTCACCTTGTGGCACGTAGTGCTTATTCTCATTACTTTTCACTTGTTTTGACATAAAAAGATTTTATGTTTCTCTCTATATCTTCAGCAGTCAGCACAATGCTCAGAAATCAGTTGGTGCTCAGTATGAGCTTATCTGTAAAATGAAAAAAGGATTTTTTTTTCTGAAAGAAGAGAGAGAATGAGTGAATTGAAATGTCAGAAATTCAACCAGCTGCCTCAGAGACGCTCCTGGTTTGAGCTTCTGTAGTCATAATGTTATATTTTGCTTTGACTTTTGGGAAAGATACTGAGCACCATTTTTTAGGGAGGCTGGGTGGAAAGTGGGAAGACACACAAATGATGAATTTTAGACTGTGGTTTCTACTCCCACAACTCTTTAGGCCGTGAGGATGAAACAAGTTTAATTGATCGCCAAGTGTGAACAGGTGTGAGCAGCCTAGGATTGTTTTCTTTAAAGATAGAGCATTTCACGGATTTGCCCGCCATCCTTGTACAGAAGCTATGGTATAAAACTCAGTGGTGCATCTTGTTTTAAAACCATCGCACAAAAATCTTGAATAGAATATAATTTAGCACATTAGCTGTTGAGGCAAGCGTATTCTGGGATATTTGAAGAACGAAAGACAAAGGAATGAGCAGACATGGTCCATTTAGTGTCTTTAGTAAGACTTGTGAGAAGGCTGTCCTGACTGCCATCGTCAGACAAGCAGGGCACGTGACTGGCACCACACATAGACACCTCTGAGAGATGGCTCTTTCATCCATAGACTGTGGAATCTGGTGGGGTGTGCAGGCAATGAGTTGTGGCGTTCTGATTTTGCCACAATTAGCAAAGCACCTTCATCAGTACAAGATTTCCCCAGGGTTAGCATTCTGTTAATGTGGAGGATGACAGAATTAAAGATTTTTATGTCTCCTGAAACAGATGGTTATAATTTAAACTTCACGAAATACCGGGGGTGGTGGCAAGAAATGCAATCGAAAAACCTGAAAATCCCAGTTTCGTGTTTTCCAGGCCAAAGCCTGCAGAATGGATGCATAAATAGTTCTGAGACTCTCATCTATTTTCCTTCCTTCCTGGAGATAATCTGTGCAGTGTCTGTCTGGACACATCTGAGGGTTAGCCAGATGGCATTTCCAGAATCACTTTTTCTAGAAGCAAGATCCAATGGAATGACCTCGGGCTGGTGGAGGGAAAGCAGTATAAAAGCTATGGAATGAAGAGAAAAAAAGAGGACAGAGAAGGTTGCAGGAAACATATTTCATTTTAAAAGCAATAGTTGAGAGCAAGACTAGAAAAACCTTGCGTGTATTGAATCTGCCACAGCTCTCATACAGCGTTGCCCTGAGCCTGTCTTAAACACAGTCGGTGTACCTTAGCTGTGCTATGCATGCCGTTCGATGGCCTAGAAACATTTTTAGCAAGAACTATCAACTGCAAGATATTCCTAATTTGAAGTTGAATAGATTGCAAAGCAGCTGGGCTTCAGGCAGGTGCAGGCCCAGTTCTTGCTGGCAACAGACCCTGGAGTGTCTCCCTTGAGGTGTTGCTTTCACAGAAATGCACAGTGCAAGAGTCACAGCAGGGCCATGACAGCAGCACCAAGCTTGCAGGGAAGGTTTAGGAAGCCGGACAGGGTGCTATGGTGATGTCCCTGTAAGGCAGCCCCTGAGAAGGTGATGCATGATGGAGTCCTGCCAGTGCCGCTAAAGCTGCAGTGAGGGCCCCAGGAAGACAGGAGTTCCAGCGACAGCTGAATTGTCCAGGGGAACCTTTAAGCAGAATGCAACATGAGCCTGAGAGAGGAGCCGTGTGGAATAAGGATGTTCAGCCTGAGATTCTCTCATCAGGCATCTGGGAAGTCTGTGAACCCCAGTCCCACATCCATCATCACCTTTAATCAGGAATACATATCTGACTTTTTGTCTTTCAAGAGCTGGACTTTTTTTTCTTTCTTTCTTCCTTTTTTATGTTTTTTTTAATAGGGTCTCATCCTGCAGCCCTAACCCTAAGCTTAAATGTAACCCTAACCCTAACCATAAATCTAACCCTAACCCTAAACCTAACCCTAACCGCTAACCCAAAGCCAAACATAACCCTAAACCTAGCTTAAATATAACCCTAAACCTAAATTTAACTCTAACAGTAACCCTACCCCTAAACCTAAGCTTAAATATGACCCTAATCCTAAATTTAACTCTAACAGTAACCATAAATTTTACCCTAAGGCCTAACCCTAACCCAACCCTAACACTAACTGTAACCTTAACGCTAACCCTAACCCTAACCCTAACCCCTGACCCTAAGCCAATGATAAACCTAACCCTAATCTTAATCCTAAATCTAACCCTACCCCTAAGACTAAACCTAACCCTAACCCTACCCCTAACCCTAACACTTCCCTTAACCTTAAGCTTAAATATAACCTTAACCCTAAACCTAACCCTAACACTAACACTAACCCTACACCTACCACTAAACTTAAGCTTAAATGTAACCCTAACCCTTACCCTAACCTTAACCCTAACTCTAACCCTAACTCTAATCTTAATCCCTAACCCTAACACAACCCTAACCCTAAACCTAAGCTTAAATGTAACCCTAACCCTAACCCTACCACTAACCCTAAGCTTAAAAGTAACCCTAAACCTAAACCTAACCCTAACACTAACCCTAAGACTAACGCTAACCTTAACCCTAACACTACCTCTAACCCAAACCCTACCCTAACCCTAACTTTAACCTTAAACCTAACCCCTAACCCTAACCCAACCTTTCTCTATCCCTAACCCTAACACTACCCCTAACCCTAAAACTAACTCTAACCCTATCCCTAACCCCAAACACTAACCCAACCCTAACCTTCATTCTAACCCTAAATTTAACCCTAACCCTAATCCTACTCCTAACCCTATCCCTACCTCTAACCCTAAAATTAACCTTAACCCTAACCCCTAACACTAACCCAACCCTATCCCTAACCCTAAAACTAACCCTACCCCTAAACCTACCCTAACCATAACCCTAAGCTTAAATGTAACCCTAACCCTAACCCTAAACCTAACCCTACACCTAAGCTTAAATATAACCCTAACCCTAAACCGAACTCTAACTCTAACCCTAAGCCTAATCCTAACACTAGCCCCTAACCCTAACCCAACCCTAACCTTCACTCTAACCCTAATTTTAACCCTAACCCTACCCGTAAACCTAACCCTACATCTAACCGTAACCTTAACCTTAAACCTAACGCCTAACCAAACCCAAACCTATTCCTAACCCTAACCCTAACCCTAATCCCTAACACTAACCCAAACCTAAACCTAACCCTAAACCTAACCCTAACCCTAAACCTATCACTACCCCTAAGACTAAACCTAAACCTAACCCTAAACCCTAAACATAACCCTAACCCTAACCCTAATCTTAACCCTACCCCTAACCCTAAGCTTAAATGTTACCCTAACCCTAATCCTAACCCTACCCTAACCCTAACCCTAACTCTAAACCTAACCCTAACCCTAACCCCTAACAGTAACCCAACCCTAACACTAACCCTAACCCTAACCCTAACACTAACACTAACCCTAACCCTAAACCTAACCATACCCTTAAGACTAAACCTAACCCTAACCCTAACCCCTAACCCTAACCCAACCCTAACCATAAACCTAAACCTACCCCTACCCCTAACACTAAGCTTACATGTAACCATAACCCTAACCTTAACCCCAAACTTAAATGTAACCCTTACCCTAACCCTAACCCAAACTCAAGACCTAACCCTAACCCTAACCCTAAAACTCAGCTTTAATGTAACACTCATCCTAACCCTAACCCCTAACCCAACCCTATACCTAACCCCAAACCTAACCCTACCCCTAATCCTATCATTAACACCAAACCCTAACCCAACACTAACCTTCACACTAATCCTAACCCTAACCCTAATCCTCAGCTTAAATATATCCCTAACACTAACCCTAAACCTAACCCCTAACCTTAAACCCTAACCCTAACCCAACCCTAACCCTGAGCTTAAATGTAACCTTAACCCTAAACCTACAGCTAACCATAAGATTAAATGTAACCCTAACCCTAACACAAACTCCAAACCTAACCCTAACCCTTATTCTAACCCTAACCCTACTACTAACCCTAAGCTAAAATGTAACCCTAACCCTAACTCTAAACCTAAATCTAACCCTAACCGTAACCCTAACCCAACCTTAACCCTAAACCTAAACCTAACCCTAACCCTAAACCTAACCCTACCCCTAAGATTAAAGCTAACCTTAACCCCTAACCCTAAAACAACTATAACAATATCTCTAACCCTATCCCTAAACCTAACCCTAACCCTTACCCTAACCGTAAGCTTAAATGTAACCCTAAAGCTAACACTGAGGTTAACCCTAACCCAAACCCCTAACCCTAACCCAACCCTACCCTAAAACTAAGCTTAAATGTAACCATAACCATAACACTAACCCTAACCCTACCACTAACCCTAAACTTAAATGTAACTCTAACCCTAGCGCTAACTCTAACCATAACACTATCCCAACACATTCCTAACACTCACTCTAACCCTAATCCTAAACCTAATGCTAAACCTAACCCTAACCCTTACCCTAACCGTAAGCTTAAATGTAACCCTAAACCTAACACCAACCCTAACCCTAAGCCCTAACCATAACCCAACCCTATCCCTAACCCTAAGCTTAAATGTACCCCTAACCCTAACCCTAACCCTAACCCTAACCCTAACCCTAATACCTAACACTAATCCAAACCTAACCCTAATCCCTAACCCTAACACTAACCCTAATCTTAACCCTACCCCTAACCCTAAGCTTAAATGTTACCCGAACCATAATCCTAACCCTACCCTAACACTAAACCGAACTCTAACCCTAACCCTAACCCCTAACACTAACCCAACCCTAACACTAACCCTAACCCTAAACCTAACACTAACACTAACCCTAACCCTAACCCTAAACCTAACCCTACCCTTAAGACTAAACCTAACCCTAACCCTAACCGAACCCAAACACTAACCCTAACCCTAACGCTAACCCTAACCATAACCCAAACACCTAACCCTAAACCAATGATAACCCTATCCCTAACCCTAAACCTAAAATTAATCCTAAACCTAACCCTACCCCTAAGACTAAACCAAACACTAACCATACCACTAACCCTAACCCTTCCCCCAACCATAAGCTTAAATATAACCCTAAACCTAACCCTAACTCTAACACTAAAAGTAAACCTACCCCTAACCCTAAGATTAAATGTAACCCTAACCATTACCCTAATCCTAACCCTAACCCTAACTCTAAACCTAACTATAACCCTAACCCCTAACCCTAACCCAACTCTAACCCTAACCCTAAGCTTAAATGTACCCCTAACCCTAACCCTAACCCTAACCCTAATCCCTAACACTAACCCAAACCTAACCCTAACCCCTAACCATAACCCTAACCCTAACCCTAACCCTAACCCTAATCTTAACCCTACCCCTAACCCTAAGGTTAAATGTTACCCGAACCATAATCCTAACCCTACCCTAACACTAACCCTAACTCTAACCCTAACCCTAACACTAACCCTAACACTAACACTAACCCTAACCCTAACCCTAACCCTAAACCTAACCCTACCCTTAAGACTAAACCTAACCCTAACCCTAGCCCAACCCAAACACTAACCCTAACCCTAACGCTAACCCTAACCCTAACCCCTAACCCTAAACCAATGATAACCCTACCCCTAACCCTAAACCTAACCTTAATCCTAAACCTAACCCTACCCCTAAGACTAACCATACCACTAACCCTAACCCTTCCCCCAACCCTAAGCTTAAATATAACCCTAACCCTAACTCTAACACAAACAGTAAACCTACCCCTAACCCTAAGCTTAAATGTAACCCTAAACCTAACACTAACCCTAACCCAAACGTAGCCCTACCTCTAATCCTAAGCCTACCCCTAAACCTAACTTTAACCTTAAACCTAACCCCTAACCCAAACCCAACCCTAACCCTAACACTACCCCTAACCCTAACACTAACCCTAACCCTAAACCTAAGCCTACCCTTAAGACTAAACATAACCCTAACCCTAACCCCTAACCCTAACCCAACCCTAACCGTAAACCTAACCCTAACCCTACCTCTAACCCTAAGCTTAAATGTAACCCTAATCCTAACCTTAACCCCAAGCTTAAATGTAACCCTTACCCTAACCTTAACCCTAACTCAAACCCTAACCCTAACCCTAACGCTAACCCAACCCTACCCCTAACACTAACCCTAACCCTAAGCCTAATGCTAACGCTAACCCTAAACCTACCTCTAACCCTAACCCTACCCCTAAGCCTAACTTTAACCTTAAACCTAACACCTAACCCTAACCCAACCCTATCTCTATCCCTAACACTAACACTACCACTAACCCTAACCCTAGCCGCTAATTCTAACCTTAAACCTAAACTTAACCCTACCCCTAACCTTAAGCTTAAATGTAACCCTAACCCTAACCCTAACCCTAACCCTAACCCTAATCCTAAACCTACCACTAACCCTAAGCTTAAATGTAACCCTAACCCTAAACCTAACCATAAACCTAACCATAACTTTAACCCTAACCCTAAACCTAACCCTAACCCTAAACCTAACTCTATCCATAATCCTAACAGTAACCCTACCCCTACCCGTAACTGTAACCCTAACCCAATCCCTAAATCCAAACCTACTACTAAGACTAAACCTAACACTAACCCCTAACCCTAACCCAACCCTAAACCTATCTCTAACCCTAACCCTAACCCTAACCCTACCCTTAAACCTAAGCTTAAACGTAACAATAACACTAACCCTAACCCTAACCCTAACACTAAACCTAACCCTATCCCTAACACTAAGCTTAAATGTAACCCTAACCCTAACCCTACGCTAACCCTAACCCTAACCCTAAGCTTAAATGTAACCCTAACCCTAACCCTAACACTAACCCTACCTCTAACCCTAAGCTTTAATGTAACCCTAACCCTAACCGTAAACCTAAATCTAACCCTAACTGTAACCCCTAACCATAACCCAACCCTAACCATATATCTAACCCTAACCCTAACCCTACCCCTAACCCTAAGATTAAATGTAACCCTAACCCTAACCCTAAACCTAAACCTAAGCTTAAATGTATCCCTAACCCTTACCCAACACTAACTCTAACACTAACCCTAACACTAACACTAACACCTAAACCTAACCCAACCATAACCCTAACCCTAAGGTTAACTGTAACCTTAACCCTAACCCTAACCTTGCCCCTAACCCTAAGATTAAATGTAACCCTGACCCTAACCCTAACCCTAACCCTACCACAACCCCTAAGCTTAAATGTAACCCTAACCCTAACCCTAAATATAACGCTAACACTAACACTAACCCCTAACCCTAACCCAACCCCAACCCCAACCCTAAACATAACCCTACACCTAAGACTAAATCTAACCTTGTTCCCTAACCCTAACCCAACCCTAACCCTAATTCTAACCCTAATCGTAACCCTAACCCTAAACCTAACCCTAACCCTTAACCTAAACCTAAGCTTAAATGTAAACCTAAACCTAACCCTAACGCTAACACCTAACAATAACCCAAGCCTAACCCTAAACCTAAGCTTAAATATAACCCTAACCTTAACCCTACGCCTAACACTAAACTTAACCCTAACCCTACCCCTAACCCTTACCCTAACACTCAAATTAACCCAAACCCATAACCATAAACCAACCCTAACTCTAACCCTAAACCTAAACCTAACCCGAACTCGAACCCTAAACCTAACCCTAACCCTAAACCTATCACTACCCCTAAGACTAAAACTAAACCTAACCCTAAACCCTAACCATAACCCTAACCCTAACACTAACACTAATCTTAACCCTACCCCTAACCCTAAGCTTAAATGTTACCCTAACCCTAATCCTAACCCTACCCTAACCCTAACCCTAACCCTAACTCTAACCCTAACCCTAACCCCTAACAGTAACCCAACCCTAACCCTAACACTAACCCTAACCCTAAACCTAACCATACCCTTAAGACTAAACCTAAACCTAACGCTAACCCCTAACCCTAACCCAAGCCTAACCATAAACCTAACCCTAACCCTACCCCTAAAACTAAGCTTACATATAAACCTAACCCTAACCTTAACCCCAAACTTAAATGTAACCCTTACCCTAACCCTAACCCTAAGTCAAACCATAACCCTAACCCTAACCCAACCCTACCCATAAAACTAACCCTAACCCTAAGCCTAATGCTAACGCTAACCCTAAACCTACCTCTAACCCTAACCCTACCCCTAAGCCTAACTTTAACCTTAAACCTAACACCTAACCCTAACCCAACCCTATCTCTATCCCTAACACTAACACTACCACTAACCCTAACCCTAACCGCTAATTCTAACCTTAAACCTAAACTTAACCCTACCCCTAAACTTAAGCATAAATGTAACCCTAACCCTAACCCTAACGCTAACCCTAACCCTAATCCTAAACCTACCACTAACCCTAAGCTTAAATGTAACCCTAACCCTAACCCTAACCCTACCCTAACCCTAAAACTAACCATAACTCTAACCCTAACCCTAAACCTAACCCTAACCCTAACACTATCCATAACCCTAACCGTAACCCTAACCCTACCCCTAACTGTAACCCTAACACTAGCCCTAAACCCAAACCTACCACTAAGACTAAACCTAACACTAATCTCTAACCCTAACCCAACCCTAAACCTATCTCTAACCCTAAACCTAACACTAACCCTAACCCTACCCCTAAACCTAAGTTTAAATGTAACAATAACACTAACCCTAACCCTAACACTAAAACTAAGGTTAAATGTAACCCTAACCCTAACCCTGACCCAACCCTAACCCTAACCCTAATCATAAATGTAACATTAACCCTACCCTAACTCTACCCCTAGCCTAAGCTTAAATGTAACGCTAACCCTAACAGTAAACCTAACCCTAAACTTCAGCCAACCATAACCCTAACCCTAACCCTAACCCTAAACCTAACCCTACTCCTAAGACTAACCCTAACCCTAACCCTAACCCCTAGCCCTAACACTAACCCTAACACTAAACCTAACCCTATCCCTAACACTAAGCTTAAATGTAACCCTAACCCTAACCCTACGCTAACCCTAACCCTAACCCTAAGCTTAAATGTAACCCTAACCCTAACCCTAACCACTAACCCTAAGGCAACCCTAACCCTCACTCTAACCCTAATCCTAACCGTAATCCTAACCTCAACCCTAAACCTAACTCCTAACCCTATCCCAACCCTAACCCTAAACCTAACGCTACCACAAACCCTAAGCTTAAATGTAACCCTAACCCTAACCAAAACCCTAAGGTTAATATTAACCCCTAACCCTAAGCCAACCCTAACCCTAACACTAACCCTAACCCTAAACCAAATCCTAAACCTAACCCTACCCCTGAGACAAAACCTAACCCTAAACCTAACCCCTAACCCTAACCCAACCCCAACCCTATATCTAACCTTAACCCTAACCCTAACCCTAAAGCTACACCTAACCTTAAACTTATATGAACCCTAACCCAAACCCTACCCCTAACCCTAAGCTTAAATGTAACGCTAACCCTTCCCCTTACCCTAAGCCTAACCCTAACTCTAACCCTAACCCTAAGATTAAAAGTAACCGTAAGGCTAACCCTAAGTCTAAACCTATCCTCACCTGAACCCTAACACTAACCCCTACCCCTAACCGACTCTAACCATAACCCAATCCCTAACCCTAAGATTAAAAGTACCCTAACGCTAACCCTAAATCTAAACCTAACCCTCACCTGAACCCTAACACCTAATCCTAACCCAACATTAACCCTAAACCTAAGCTTAAATATAACCCTAACCCTAACCCTAACCTAACCCTACCTCTAACCCTAAGCTTAAATGTAACCCTAACCCTAACCGTAAACCTAAATCTAACCCTAACAGTAACCCCTAAACCTAACTCAACCCTAACCATATATCTAACCCTAACCCTAACACTACCCCTAACCCTAAGATTAAATGTAACCCTAACCCTATCCCTAAACCTAAACCTAAGCTTAAATGTAACCCTAACCCTTACCCAACACTAACTCTAACAATAACCCTAACCCTAACACTAACCCCTAAACCTAACCCAACCTTAACCCTAACCCTAAGGTTAAATGTAACAGTAACCCTAAATCTAAATTTACCCCTAACCCTAAGATTAAATGTAACCCTGACCCTAACCCTAACCCTAACCCTACCACAACCCCTAAGCTTAAATGTAACCCTAACCCTAACCCTAAATATAACGCTAACACTAACACTAACCCCTAACCCTAACCCAACCCCAACCCCAACCCTAAACATAACCCTAACCATAACCCTACAACTAAGACTAAATCTAACCATGTTCCCTAACCCTAACCCAACCCTAACCCTATTTCTAACCCTAATCGTAACCCTAACCCTAAACCTAACCCTAACCCTTACCCTAAACCTTAGCTTAAATGTAAACCTAAACCTAACTCTAACCCTAACACCTAACCCTAACCCAAGCTTAACGCTAAACCTAAGCTTAAATATAACCCTAACCCTAACCCTACGCCTAACACAAAACTTAACCCTAACCCTACCCCTAACCCTTACCCTAACACTCAAACTAACCCTAACCCATAACCATAAACCAACCCTAACCCTAACACTAATCTTAACCCTAACCCTAACCCTAAGCTTAAATGTTACCCTAACCCTAATCCTAACCCTACCCTAACCCTAACCCTAACCCTAACCCTAACCCTAACTCTAACCCTAACCCTAACCCCTAACAGTAACCCAACCATGACCCTAACCCTAACACTAACACTAACCCTAAACCTAACCATAACCTTAAGACTAAACCTAACCCTAACCCTAACCCCTAACCCTAACCCAACCCTAACCATAAACCTAACCCTAACCATACCCCTAACACTAAGCTTACATGTAACCCTAACCCTAACCTTAACCCCAAACTTAAATGTAACCCTTACCCTAACCCTAACCCTAACTCAAAACCTAACCCTAACCCTAAACCTAACCCTAAAACTCAGCTTTAATGTAACACTCATCCTAACCCTAACCCCTAACCATAACCCAACCCTATACTTAACCCTAAACCTAACCCTACCCCAAATCCTATCATTAACACCTAACCCTAACCCAACCTTAACCTTCACTCTAATCCTAATCCTAACCCTAACACTAATCCTCAGCTTAAAAATATCCCTAACACTAACCCTAAACCTAACCCCTAACCCTAAACCCTAACCCTAAACCAACCCTAACCCTAACCCTGAGCTTAAATGTAACCTTAACCCTAACCCTAACCCTACAGCTAACCATAAGATTAAATGTAACCCTAACCCTAACTCGAAACCTAACCCTAACCCTTATTCTAACCCTAACCCTACTACTAACCCTAAGCTAAAATGTAACCCTAACCCTAACTCTAAACCTAAATCTAACCCTAACCATAACCCTCACCCAACCCTAAACCTGAACCTAAACCTAACCCTAACCCTAAACCTAACCCTAACCCTAACACTAAACCTAACCTTAACCCCTAACCCTAACCCAACAATAACAATATATCTAACCCTATCTCTAAACCTAACCCTAACACTTACCCTAACCGTAAGCTTAAAAGTAACCCTAACGCTAACCCTAAGGTTAACCCTAACCCTAACCCCTAACCCTAACCCAACCCTACCCTAACACTAAGCTTAAATGTAACCATAACCACAACACTAACCCTAACCCTACCACTAACCCTAAACTTAAATGTAACCCTAACCCTAACCCTAGCACTAATTCTAACCATAATACTATCCCTACCCACTCCTAACTCTCACTCTAACCCAAATCCTAACCCTAACCCTAAAGCTAACCCTAACCCTTACCCTAAACGTAAGTTTAAATGTAACCTTAACCCTAACACCAACCCTAACCCTAAGCCCTAACCATAACCCAACCCTATCCCTAAACCTAAGCTTAATTGTACCCCTAACACTAACCCTAACCCTAATCCCTAACACTAACCCAAACCTAACCCTAACCCCTAACCATAACCCTAACCCTAACCCTAATCTTAACCCTACCACTAACCTTAAGCTTAAATGTTACCCGAACCCTAATCCTAACCCTACCCTAACCCTAACTCAAAACCTAACCCTAACCCTAAACCCTAACACTAACCCAACCCTAACACTAACCCTAACCCTAACACTAACACTAACCCTAACCCTAAACCTAACCCTACCCTTAAGACTAAACCTAACCCTAACCCTAACCCCTAACCCTAACCCTACCCTATCCATAACCCTAACCCTAACCGTAACCCTAACCCTAGCCCAACCCAAACACTAACCCTAACCCTAACACTAACCCTAACCCTAACCCTAACCCCTAACCCTAAACCAATGATAACCCTATCCCTAACCCTAAACCTAACCTTAATCCTAAACATAACGCTATCCCTAAGACTAAACCTAACCCTAACCCTACCACTAACCCTAACCCTTCCCCCAACCCTAAGCTTAAATATAACCCTAACCCTAACCCTAACCCTAACTCTAACACTAACAGTAAACCTACGCCTAACCCTAAGATTAAATGTAACCCTAACCCTTACCCTAATCCTAACCCTAACCCTAACTCTAAACCTACTCTAACCCTAACCCCTAACCCTAATCCAACCCTAACCCTAACCCTAAGCTTAAATGTAACCCTAAACCTAACCCTACCCCTAACCCTAAGCTTAAATGTAACCCTAACCCTAACCCTAACCCTAACACAACCCTAAACTTCAATCTAACCCTAATCCTAACCCTAACCCAAACCCTAACCCTAACCCTAAACCTACCCATAACCCTCAGCTTAAATGTAACTATAAACCTAACCCTAACCTTAACCCAATCGTAGCCCTACCTCTAATCCTAACCCTACCCCTAAACCTAACTTTAACCTTAAACCTAACCCCTAACCCAAACCCAACCCTAACCCTAACACTACCCCTAACCCTAACACTAACCCTAAACCTAAACCTAACCCGACACTTAAGACTAAACCTAACCCTAACCCTAACCCCTAACCCTAACCCAACCCTAACCGTAAACCTAACCCTAACCCTACCCCTAACCCTAAGCTTAAATGTAACCCTAACCCTAACCTTAAACCCAAGCTTAAATGTAACCCTTACCCTAACCCTAACCCTAACTCAAACCCTAACCCTAACCCAACCCTACACCTAAAACTAACCCTAACCCTAAGCCTAACGCTAACGCTAACCCTAAACCTACCTCTAACCCTAACCCTACCCCTAAGCCTAATTTTAACCTTAAACCTAACACCTAACCCTAACCCAACCCTATCTCTATCCCTAACCCTAACACTACCCCTAACCCTAACCCTAACCGCTAATTCTAACCTTAAACCTAAACTTAACCCTACCCCTAACCTTAAGTTTAAATGTAACCCTAATCCTAACCCTAACGCTAACCCTAAACCTAATCCTAAACCTACCACTAACCCTAAGCTTAAATGTAACCCTAACCCTAACCCTAACCCTAACCTAACCATAACTCTAACCCTAACCCTAAACCTAACCCTAACCCTAACTCTATCCATAACCCTAACCGTAACCCTAACCCTACCCCTAACTGTAACCCTAAACCAATCCATAAATCCAAACCTACCACTAAGACTAAACCTAACACTAACCCCTAACCCTAATCCAACCCTAAACCTATCTCTAACCCTAACACGAACCCTAATCCTAACGCTACCCCTAAACCTAAGCTTAAATGTAACAATAACACTAACCCTAACCCTAACACTAACCCTAAGGTTAAATGTAACCCTAACCCTAACCCTAAACCTGACCCAACCCTAACCCTAACCCTAATCATAAATGTAACATTAACCCTACCCTAACTCTACCCCTAGCCCTAAGCTTAAATGTAATGCTAACCCTAACTCTAACAGTAAACCTAACCCTAACCTTCAGCCAACCATAACCCTAACCTTAAACCTAAACCTAAACCTAACCCTACTCCTAAGACTAAACCTAAACCTAACCCTAAACCCTAGCCCTAACACTAACCCTAACACTAAACCTAACCCTATCCCTAACACTAAGCTTAAATGTAACCCTAACCCTAACCCTACGCTAACCCTAACCCTAACCCTAAGCTTAAATGTAACCCTAACCCTAACCCTAACCACTAACCCTAAGGCAACCCTAACCCTCACTCTAACCCTAATCCTAACCGTAATCCTAACCTCAACCCTAAACCTAACCCCTAACCCTATCCCAACCCTAACCCTAAACCTAACGCTGCCACAAACCCTAAGCTTAAATGTAACCCTAACCCTAACCAAAACCCTAAGGCTAATATTAACCCCTAACCCTAAGCCAACCCTAACCCTAACACTAACCCTAACCCTAAACCTAATCCTAAACCTAACCCTACCCCTGAGACAGAACCTAACCCTAACCCTAACCCCTAACCCTAACCCAACCCAAACCCTATATCTAACCTTAACCCTAACCCTAACCCTAAAGCTACACCTAACCTTAAACTTATAAGAACCCTAACCCAAACCCTACCCCTAATCCTAAGCTTAAATGTAACCCTAACCCTTACCCTAACCCTAACTCTAACCCTAACCCTAAGATTAAAAGTAACCACAAGGCTAACCCTAAATCTAAACCTAACCCTCACCTGAACCCTAACCCTAACCCCTAACACTAATCAACCCTAACCGTAACCCTATCACTAACCCTAAGATTAAAAGTACCCTAACGCTAACCCTAAATCTAAACATAACCCTCACCTGAACCCTAACCCCTAATCCTAACCCAATATTATCCCTAAACCTAAGCTTAAATATAACCCTAACCCTAACCCTAACCCTACCTCTAACCCTAAGATTAAATGTAACCTTAACCCTAACCATAAACCTAAATCTAACCCTAACCGTAACCCCTAACCCTAACCCAACCCTAAGCATAACACTACCTCTAACCCTAAGATTAAATGTAACCCTAACCCTAACCCTAACCCTAAACATAAGCTTAAATGTAACCCTAACCCTTACCCAACACTAACTCTAACACTAACACTAACACTAACCCCTAAACCTAACCCAACCATAACCCTAACCCTAAGGTTAAATGTAACCCTAACCCTACCCTTAACCTTACCCCTAACCCTAAGATTAAATGTAACCCTGACCCTAACCCTAACCCTAACCCTAACACAACCCCTAAGCTTAAATGTAACCCTAACCCTAACCCTAAATATAACACTAACACTAACCCCTAACACTACCCCAACCCCACCCCAACCCTAAACATAACCCTAACCCTACACCTAAGACTAAATTTAACCCTGTTCCCTAACCCTAACCCAACCCTAACCCTATATCTAACCCTAATCGTAACCCTAACCCTAACCCTAAACCTAACCCTAACCCTTACCCTAAACCTAAGCTTAAATGTAAACCTAAACCTAACCCTAACCCTAACACCTAACCCTAACCCAAGCCTAACCCTAAACCTAAGCTTAAATATACCCCTAACCCTAACCCTATGCCTAACACTAAACTTAACCCTAACCCTACCCCTAACCCTTACCCTAACACTCAAACTAACCCTAACCCATAACCATAAACCAACCCTAACCCTAACTCTAACCCTAAACCTAAACCTAACCCTAACCCTAACCCTAAAGCTAACCGTAACCCTAACCCTAACCCTAACACTAACACCTAACCCTAAGCCAACCCTAACCCTAACCATAAAGCTAATCCTAAACCTAACCCTAACCCTAACCCATACTCTAACCCTAACCCTAACCCTAAACCTAAACCTAACCCTACTACTAAGACTAAATCTAACCCTAAAACTAACCCCTAACCCTAAGCCAACAAAAACCCTGTATCTAACCCTAACCCTAAACCTAACGCTACCGCTAACCCTAAGCTTAAATGTAACCCTAACATTAAACCTAACCCTACCACTAACCCTAAGCTTAAATGTAACCCTAACCCTTACCCTAAACCTAACTCTAACCGTAACCCTAAACCTAACGCCTAACCGTAAACCAACCCTAATCCTAACCCTCAGCTTAAATGTAACCCTAACCCTAACAGTAAACCTAAATCTAAAACTAACCGTAACCCCTAACCCTAACCCAACCCTAACACTAACCCTAACCCTAACCCAACCTAAACCCTATGTCTAACCATAACCCTAACGCTCCCCCTAACCCAAAGCTTAAATGTAACACAAACCCTAACACTAACCCTACCCCTAACCCTAAGCTTAAATGTAACCCTAACCCTTACCCTAAGCCTAACTCTAACCGTAACCCTAACGCTAACCCAACCCTAACCCTAACCCTAAGCTTAAATGTAATCCTAACCCTAACCATAAACCTACCTATAACCCTTAGCTTAAATGTAACCCTAACCGTAACTCTAACGGTAACCCTAACCCTAATCTTAACCCCTAACCCTAAGCAAACGCTAACCCTAAGCCTAGCCTTAACCCTAAACCTAACCCTATGCCTAAGACAAAACATAACCCTAACCCTAAGCTTAAATGTAACCCTAAACCTAACCCTAGACCTAACTCTAATCCTAACCCTAACCCTAACACTAACCCCTAAACCTAACCCAAACCCTAACCCTAAACCTAACACTACCCCTAAGACTAAACCTAACCCTAACCCATAACCCAAACCCAACCCTAAACCTATCTCTTACCCTAAATCTAACTCTAACAGGAACCCTACCCCTAACGCTAGGATTAAATGTAACCCTAACCCTAACCCTAACTCTAAACCTAACCATAAAAATAACCCTACCCCCAAGACTAAACCTAAACCTAACCCCTAACCCTAACCCAACCCAAACCCTATATCTAACCCTAACCCTAACGCTACCCCTAAACCTAAGCTTAAATGTAACCCTAACCCTAACCCTAGACCTAACTCTAATCCTAACCCTAACCCTAACACTAGCCCCTAACCCTAACCCTAAACCTAAACCTAACCCTACCCCTAAGACAAAACCTAAATCTAACCCCTAACCCTAACCCAACCCAAACCCTATATCTAACACTAACCCCAACCCTAACGCTACCGCTAACCCTAAGCTTAAATGTAACCCAAACCTTAACCCTAGACCTAACTCTAATCCTAACACTAACCCTAACACTAAACCCTAACCCTAAACCTAACCCTAAACCTAACCCTACCCCTAAGACTAAACATAACGCTAACACCTAACCCTAACGCAACCCAAAACCTATATCTAACCCTAACCCTAACGCTACCCCAAAACCCTGAGATTAAATGTAACACCAACCCTAACCCTAACCCTACGCCTAACCCTAAGCTTAAATGTAACCCTAACCCTTACCCTAACCCTAACTCTAACTGTAACCCTACCCTAACCGCTAACCCTAACCCAAACCTAACCCGAACCCTGAGCTTAAATGTAACCCTTACCCTAACCCTAACCCTAAACCTAAATCTAACACTAACCGTAACTCCTAAACCTAACCCAACCCTAACTATATTTCTAACCCTAACACTAACCCTACCCTAAGATTAAATGTAACCCTAACCCGAAAACTAACCCTAAGCTTAAATGTAAACCTAACCCTTACCCAACACTAACTCTAACCCTAACACAAATCCTACACCTAAGACTAAATCTAACCCTGTTCCCTAAACCTAACCCAACCCTAACCCTATTTCTAAACCTAATCGTAACAATAACCCTAACCCTAACCCTAAACCTAACCCTAACCCTTACCCTAACCCTAAGCTTAAATGTAACCCTAACCCTAACCGTAACCCCTAACCCTAACCCAAGCCTAACCCTAAACCTAAGCTTAAATGTAACCATAACCGTAAATCTAACCCTACGCCTAACCCTAAACTTAAACCTAACCCTACCCCTAACCCTTACCCTAACCCTAAAACTAACCCTAACCCATAACCATAACCCAACCATAACCCTAACTCTAACCCTAAACCTAAGCCTAAGCCTAAACCTAACCCTAACGCTGAAGCTAACCCTAACCCTATACCTAACCCTAACACTAACCCCTAACCCTAACCCAACCCTAACCGTAAACCTAACCCTAACCCTACCCCTACCCTAAGCTTAAATGTAACCCTAACCCTAACCTTAAACCCAAGCTTAAATGTAACCCTTAACCTAACCCTAACCCTAAGTCAAACCATAACCCTAACACTAACCCAACCCTACCCATAACACTAACCCTAACCCTAAGCCTAACGCTAACGCTAACCCTAAACCTACCTCTAACCCTAACCCTACCCCTAAGCCTAACTTTAACCTTAAACCTAACACCTAACCCTAACCCAACCCTATCTCTATCCCTAACCCTAACACTACCCCTAACCCTAACCCTAACCGCTAATTCTAACCTTAAACCTAAACTTAACCCTACCCCTAACCTTAAGCTTAAATGTAACCCTAACCCTAACGCTAACCCTAACCCTAATCCTAAACCTACCACTAACCCTAAGCTTAAATGTAACCCTAACCCTAACCCTAACTCTAACCATAACTCTAACACTAACCCTAAACTTAAACTTAACCCTAAACCTAACTCTATCCATAACCCTAACCGTAACCCTAACCCTACCCCTAACTGTAACCCTAACCCTATCCCTAAACCCAAACCTACCACTAAGACTAAACCTAACACTAACCCCTAACCCTAATCCAACCCTAAACCTATCTCTAACCCTAACCCTAACACTAACCCAAACCCTAACCCTACCCCTAAACCTAAGCTTAAATGTAACAATAACACTAACCCTAACCCTAAACCTAACCCTAACACTAACCCTAAGATTAAATGTAACCCTAACCCTAACCCTAAACCTGACCAAACCCTAACCCTAACCCTAATCATAAATGTAACATTAACCCTACCCAAACTCTACCCCTAGCCCTAAGCTTAAATGTAATGCTAACCCTAACTCTAACAGTAAACCTAACCCTAACCTTCAGCCAACCATAACCCTAAACCTAAACCTAAACCTAAACCTAACCCTACTCCTAAGACTAAACCTAACACTAACCCTAACACCTAGCCCTAACCCTAACACTAAACCTAACCCTATCCCTAACACTAAGCTTAAATGTAACCCTAACCCTAACCCTACGCTAACCCTAACCCTAACCCTAAGCTTAAATGTAACCCTAACCCTAACCCTAACCACTAACCCTAAGGCAACCCTAACCCTCACTCTAACCCTAATCCTAACCGTAATCCTAACCTCAACCCTAAACCTAACTCCTAACCCTATCCCAACCCTAACCCTAAACCTAACGCTACCACAAACCCTAAGCTTAAATGTAACCCTAACCCTAACCAAAACCCTAAGGCTAATATTAACCCCTAACCCTAAGCCAACCCTAACCCTAACACTAACCCTAACCCTAAACCTAATCCTAAACCTAACCCTACCCCTGAGACAGAACCTAACCCTAACCCTAACCCCTAACCCTAACCCAACCCAAACCCTATATCTAACCTTAACCCTAACCCTAACCCTAAAGCTACACCTAACCTTAAACTTATATGAACCCTAACCCAAACCCTACCCCTTACCCTAAGCTTAAATGTAACCCTAACCCTTACCCTAGCCCTAACTCTAACCCTAACCCTAAGATTAAAAGTAACCGTAAGGCTAACCCTAAATCTAAACCTAACCCTCACCTGAACCCTAACCCTAACCCCTAACACTAACCCAACCTAACCGTAACCCTATCCCTAACCCTAAGATTAAAAGTACCCTAACGCTAACCCTGAATCTAAACATAACCCTCACCTGAACCCTAACCCCTAACCCTAACCCAACATTATCCCTAAACCTAAGCTTAAATATAACCCTAACCCTAACCCTAAGCCTAACCCTACCGCTAACCCTAAGCTTAAATGTAACCCTAACCCTAACCGTAAACCTAAATCTAACCCTAACCGTAACCCCTAACCCTAACCCAACCCTAAGCCTAACTCAACCCCTAACCTTAAGATTAAATGTAACCATAACCCTAACCCTAAACCTAAACCTAAGCTTAAATGTAAACCTAAACCTAACCCTAACCCTAACACTTAACCCTAACCCAAGCCTAACCCTAAACCTAAGCTTAAATATACCCCTAACCCTAACCCTACGCCTAACACTAAACTTAACCCTAACCCTACCCCTAGCCCTTACCCTAACACTCAAACTAACCCTAACCCATAACCATAAACCAACCCTAACCCTACTCTAACCCTAAACCTAAACCTAAACCTAACCCTAACCCTAAAGCTAACCGTAACCCTAACCCTAACCCTAACACCTAACCCGAAGCCAACCCTAACCCTAACGATAAAGCTAATCCTAAAACTAACCCTAACCCTACCACTAACCCATACTCTAACCCTAACCCTAACCCTAAACCTAAACCTAACCCTACTACTAAGACTAAATCTAACCCTAAAACTAACCCCTAACCCTAAGCCAACAAAAACCCTGTATCTAACCATAACCCTAAACCTAACGCTACCGCTAACCCTAAGCTTAAATGTAACCCTAACACTAAACCTAACCCTAACCCTACCCCTAACCCTAAGCTTAAATGTAACCCCAACCCTTACCCTAAACCTAACTCTAACCGTAACCCTAAACCTAACGCCTAACCGTAAACCAACCCTAATCCTAACCCTCAGCTTAAATGTAACGCTAACCCTAAACGTAAACCTAAATCTAAAACTAACCGTAACCCCTAACCCTAACCAAACCCTAACACTAACCCTAACCCTAACCAAACCCAAACCCTAAATCTAACCCTAACCCTAACGCTACACCTAACCCAAAGCTTAAATGTAACACCAACCCTAACACTAACCCTACCCCTAACCCTAAGCTTAAATGTAACCCTAACCCTTACCCTAACCCTAACTCTAACTGTAACCCTAACCCTAACCCAACCCTAACCCTAACCCTAAGCTTAAATGTAATCCTAACCCTAACCATAAACCTACCTATAACCCTTAGCTTAAATGTAACCCTAACCGTAACTCTAACCCTAACCCTAACCCTAATCTTAACCCCTAACCCTAAGCAAACGCTAACCATAAGCCTAGCCCTAAACCTAAACCTAACCCTACGCCTAAGACTAAACCTAACCCTAACCCATAACCCAAACCCAACCCTAAACCTATCTCTTACCCTAAATCTAACTCTAACAGGAACCCTACCCCTAACGCTAAGATTAAATGTAACCCTAACCCTAACTCTAAACCTAACCCTAAACCTAACCCTACACCTAAGACTAAACCTAACCCTAACCCCTAACCCTAACCCAACCCAAACCCTAACCCTAACCCTAACCCTAACCCTAGACCTAACTCTAATCCTAACCCTAACCCTAACACTAGCCCCTAACCCTAACCCTAACCCTAAACCTAACCCTACAACTAAGACTAAACCTAAACCTAACCCCTAACCCTAACCCAACCCAAACCCTATATCTAACCCTAACCCTACCCTAACGCTAGCCCTAACCCTAAGCTTAAATGTAACCCAAACCCTAACCCTAGACCTAACTCTAATTCTAACCCTAACCCTAACACTAACCCCTAACCCTAACCCTAACCCTAAGGCTAAACCTAACCCTACCCCTAAGACTAAACCTAACCCTAACACCTAACCCTAACCCAACCCAAACCCTATATATAACCCTAACCCTAACGCTACCCCAAAACCCTGAGATTAAATGTAACACCAACCCTAACCCTAACCCTACGCCTATCCCTAAGCATAAATGTAACCCTAACCCTTACCCTAACCTAACCCGAACCCTGAGCTTAAATGTAAACTTACCCTAACCCTAACACTAAACCTAACCCTAACACTTACCCTAACCCTAAGCTTAAATGTAACCCTAACCCTAACCGTAACCCCTAACCCTAACCCAAGCCTAACCCTAAACCTAAGCTTAAATGTAACCATAACCCTAAATCTAACCATACGCCTACCCTAAACTTAAACCTAACCCTAACGATAACCCTTACACTAACCCTAAAACTAACCCTAACCCATAACCATAAACCAACCCTAACCCTAAACCTAAGCCTAAGCCTAACCCTAACCCTAACGCTGAAGCTAACCCTAACCCTAAACCTAACCCTAACCCTAACCCCTAACCCTAAGCCAACCCTAACCCTAACCCTAAAGCTAACCCTAACGCTAACCCTAATCCTACCCCTAACCCATACTCTAACCCTAACCCTAACCATAACCCTAAACCAAACCCTACCACTAAGACTAAACCTAACCCCTAACCCTAATCCAACCCAGACGCTGTATCTAACCCTCACCCTAAACCTAACGCTACCCCTAACCCTAAGCTTAAATGTAACCCTAACATTAACCCTAACCCTAACCCTACCCCTAACGCTAGCTTAAATGTAACCCTAACCCTTACCCCAACCCTAACTCTAACCGTAACCCTAACCCTAACCCCTAACCGTAACCCAACCCTAACCCTAACCCTGAGCTTAAATGTAACCCTAACCCTAACCCTACCGCTAATCCTAAGATTAAATGTAACCCTAACCCTAACACTAACTCCAACCCTAACCCTAACCCTTATTCTAACCCTAACCCTACCACTCACCCTAAGCTAAAATGTAACCCTAACGCTAACCCTAAACCTAAATCTAACCCTAACCATAACCCCTAACCCTAACCCAACCCTAACCCTAAGCCTAACCCTAACCCTAAACCTAAACCTAACTTATCCCTAAGACTAAAACTAACCTTAACCCCTAACCCTAACCCAACCCTAAGAATATCTCTAACCCTATCCATAACCCTAACCCTAACCCTTACCCTAACATTGAGCTTAAATGTAAACCTAACCCTAACCCTAACACTAACACTATCCATAACCCCTAACCCTAACCACTAAACCTAACCCTAACCCCTAATCCTAACACTAACCCTAACCCTACCACTAACCCTAAACTTAAATGCAACCCTAACCCTAACGCTAGCGCTAACTCTAACCCTAACACTAACCCTAAACAACCCTAACCCTCACTCTAACCCTAATCCTATCAATAACCCTAAGCCTTAACCCTAACCCAACCCTAACCCTAACCCTAAGCTTAAATGTAACTCTAACTCTAACCATAACCCTAACCCTAAACTTAACCCTACACCTAAGACTAAACCTAAACCTAACATTAAACCCTAACAATAACCCAACCCTAACCCTATATCTAACCCTAACCTTAAACCTCACCCTAACCCTAACCCTAAAAATAAGATTAAATGTAAGCCTAAACCTAACCCTATCCCTACCCCTAACCCTAAGCTTAAATGTAACCCTAACCCTTACCATAACCCTAACTCTAACACTAACGCTAACCGTAACACTAACCCCTAAACCTAACCCACCCTAACCCTAACCCTAAGCTTAATGTAACCCTAACCCTAACCCTACCCCTAACCCTAAGATTAAATGTAACCCTAACCCTATTTTTAACCCTAATTCTAATCCTAACCCTAACCCCAATGCTAATCCTAACACTAACACTAAATCTAACCCTAACCCTTACCCTAACACTAAGCTTAAATGTAACCCTAACCCTAACACCTAACCCTAACCCAACCCCAACCCTAACCCTAAGCTTAAATGTAACCCTAAACCTAACCCTAACCCTACCCCTAACCCTAAGCTTAAATGTAAACCTAACCCTAACCCTAACCCTAACCCTAACCCTAAGATTAAATGTAACCCTAAACAAACTCTAACCCTAACCCTAACCCTAACTCTATCCTGAACCCTAACCCTAACCATACCACTAACTCTAAGCTTAAATGTAACCCAAACCCTAACCCTAACCCTTAACCTAACCATCCCCCTAAGACTAAACCTAACACTAACCCCTAACTCTAAACGAACCTTAAACCAATCTCTAAGCCTAACCCTAACACTAACCCTATCCCTGACACTACCCCTAAGCCTAAGCTTAAATGTAACCCTAACCCTAACCCTAAATCTAACCCTAAGTCTAATACTAACGCCTAATCCTAACCCAACACTAACCCTGAATATAAGCTTAAATATAACCCTAACCCTAACCCTACCCCTAAACATAAACTTAAATATAACCCTAACCCTAACCCTAATTCTAACAGTAACCCTAACCCTAACCCATAACCCTAACCCAACCCTAACACTAACCCTAACCCTAATGCTAACGCTAACCCTAACCCTAACCCTAACCCCTAACCCTAAGCCAACGATAACCCTAACCCTAAACTTAAACCTAAACATAACCCTACCCCTATGACTAAACCTAACCATAACCCTAACCCTACCCCTAACACTAAACCTTCCTCTAAGCCTAAGCTTAAATATAACCCTAACCCTAACCCTAACCCTAACACTAACCCTAACCCTAACACTAACCCTAACCCTAAGGTTAAATGGAACCCTAACCCTTACCCTAACCCTAACCCTAACCCTAACTCTAACCTTAACCCTAACCCTAAAACCTAACCCGAACACAAACCCTAACCCTAACACTAAGCTTAAATGTAACCCTAACCCTAACCCAAACCCTACCCCTAACCCTAACCGTAACCCTAACCCTAACCCTATGACTAAACCTAACCCTAACCCTACCCCTAACCCTAAAGCTTCCTCTAACCGTAAGCTTAAATATAACCATAACCCTAACCAAACCGAAACCCTAACACTAACCCTAACCCTAACCCTAAGGCTAAATGGAACCCTAACCCTTACCCTAACCCTAACCCTAACCCTAAAATTAACCGTAACCTAACCACTAACACTAACCCAACCCTAACCATAATCCTAAGCTTAAATGTAACCCTAACATTAACCCTAACCCTACCCCTAACCCTGAGCTTAAATGTAACCCTAACCCTAACACAACCGTAACCCTCAATCTAACCCTAATCCTAACCCTAACCCTACCCCCAACCCTAAGCTTAAAGTAACCCTAAAAATAAGCCTAACCCTAACCCTAACCCCTAACCCTAATCCAACCCTAACCCTAACACTAACACTAACCCTAACCCTAACTCTAACCCTAAGCCTAACGCTAACGCTAACCCTAACCCTACCCCTAACCCTAACCCTAAACCTAATCCCAAACACTAACCCAAAACTAACACTAACCCTAACCAAACCCTAACCCTAAACCTAACCCTAACCCTACCCCTAACACTAAGCTTAAATGTAACCGTAACCCTAACCTAAACCCCAAGCTTAAATGTAACCCTTACCCTAACCCTAAACCTAACCTTAACCCTAACCCTCAGCTTTAATGTTACCCTCATCCTAACCCTAACCCCTAACCCTAAACCAACTCTAACCCAACCTCAAATCCTAAACCTAAGCCTAACCCACACCGTAACCCTAATTCTACTCACTACCCTATCACTACCCCTAACCCTAAAATTAACCCTAACCCTAACCCCTAACACTAACCCATCCCTGTTCCTAACACTAACCATAACCCTACCTCTAAACCTAAACATAAACCTAACCCTAACCCCTAACCCTAACCCAACCCTAAACCTAATCCTAACCCTAAACCGTACCCTTCCCCTAAGACTTAAACTAACCCTAACCCTAAACCCTAACCCTAATCCAACCCTAACCCTAACACTAACCCTAACCCTAAGCCTAACACTAACCCTAACCGTAACCCTATCCCTAATCCTAAACCTAACCCTAACCCTAAGCCTAAGCTTAAATGTAACCCTAACCCTAAACCTAACCCTAACCCTACCCCTACCCAAAAGCTTAAATATAACCCTAACCCTATCCCTACCTCTAACTCTAACCCTAACTCTAACCGTAACCCTAATCCGTAACCCTAAACCAACCCTAACCTTCACTCTATTCCTAAAACTAACCCTAACCGTAACCCTCAGCTTAAATATATCCCTAACCCTAACACTAACCCTAACCCAAACCTAACCTTAACCCTAACTCTAACCCTAACCCTAACTCTAACACTAAGCCTAACCCTAACCCTAACCCTAACCGTAACACTAACCCTAACCTTAACCCTAACCTTAACCCCTAACCCTAACCCAACCCTAACCCTAACATTAACCCTACCCCTAACCCTAAACTTAAACCTAACCCTACCCCTAATCCTTACCCTAACCCTAAAAGTAACCCTAACCCATAACCATAACCCAACCCTAACACTAACTCTAAACCTAAACCTAAGACTAAACCTAAACCTAACACTAACTCTAACCCTGAAGCTAACCCTAACCCTAACCCTACCCCTAACCTTACCCACTCTATAACCCTAACTCTAACCCTAACCCTAAACCTAACCATAACCTAACCCTACCCTTAAGACTAAACCTAACCCTAACCCCTAACCCTAACCCAAACCTAAACCTAAATCTAACCCTAACCGTAACCCCTACAATAACCCAACCCTAACCCTAACCCTAAACCTAAACCTAACCCTATCCCTAAGACTAAACCTAACCTTAACCCCTAACCCAACCCAATCCTAACAATATCTCTAAGCCTATCCCTAAAAATAACCCTAACCCTAACCCTAAGCTTAAATGTAACCCTAACCCTAACACTAACCCTAACCCCTAAGCCTAACCCAATCCAAATCCTAACCCTAAGCTTAAATGTAGCCCTAACCCTAAAACTAACCCTAACCCTACCACTAAACTTAAGTTTAAATTTAACCCTAACCCTAACCCTAGCGCTAACTCTAACCCAAACACTAACCATACCCAACCCTAAACCTCACTCTAACCCTAATCCTAACCCTAAACCTAACCCCTAACCCTAAGCCTAAGACAACCCTAACACTAACCCTAAGCTTAAATGTAACTCTAACCCTACCCTAACCCTAAGACTAAACCTACCCCTAGCCTAACAGTAAACCTAACCCTTATTCTAACCCTACCCCTACGCCTAACACTAACCCGAACCCTACCCCTAACCCTAACCCTACACCAAACCCTAAACATAAAGCTAACCCTAACCCTAATCCTAACCCTATACCTAACCCTAACCCTAAGCCTAACTCTACCTCTAACACTGACCCTAACCCTAACCCTAAGTCTAACCCTAAACCTACCCCTAAACCTAACCCTAACTGTAACCCTACCCCTAACCCTGACCCTCACCCTAACACTAACCCAACCCTAACCCTAATCCTCACTCTACCCCTAACCCTAAACCTAACCCTACCCCTAAACCTAACCCTAACCCTAACCCTACCCCTAACCCTAAACCTAAACCTATCCCTAACCCTAAGCCTAATCCTAACCCTAAACCTAACCTTAACCATAACCATAACCTTACCCCTACCCCTAACCCTAACCCTAAACCTACCCCTAACCCAAACCCTAACCATAAACCTAAACCTAACCCATAACCCTAACCCAACCCTAACCCTAAGTCTAACCCTACCGCTAACACTAAACCTAACCCTACCCCAAACACTAACCCTAACCCTAACCCTACCGCTAACCCTAACCCTAAACCTAAACCTAACCCTAACCCTAACCCTCAACCTACACATAACCCTAAACATAACCCTAGCCCTAACCCTAACACTAACCCTTCCCCTATCCCTAACCCTAAACCTAACCCTAAGCCTAAAACTACCCCTAATCCTAACCATAAACCTAACCCTGACTCTAACCCTACCACTAACCCTACCCCTAACACTAAATCTAAACCTAACCCTAACTCTAACCCTACCCCTACCCCTAACCCTAAACCTAACACTAACTCTAACCCTACCCCTAACCCTACCCATACCCCTAACCCTAACGCTAACCCTAACCCTAAACCTACACCTAACCCTAACTCTAACCCAACCCCTAACCCTAACCCTAACTCTAACCCTACCCATAACCCTAACCCTAACCCTAACCCTAAACCTAAACCTAACTCTAACGCTAACCCTAACCCTAACCCTAACCCAACCCTAATCCTAACCCTAACCAATAACCCTAACCAAACCCTAACACTAACACTAAACCTTCCCCTAACCCGAAACCTACCCCTAACCCTAATACTAACACTAACCCTAACCCTAACCCTGACCCCGTAACCCTAACCCCCTAATCTCCTAAAACCCTAACCCCCTAACACCCTAACCCTAACCCTAACCCTAACCCCAAACCCCAAAACCCAAAACCAAACCATAAACCCTAAACCCTAACACTAACCCTAACCCTAACCCTAAACCTACCCCTAACCCTAACCCTAAACCTAACCCTAAATCTAACCCTAACCCACCCGTACCCCTAACACTAAGCCTACCCCTAACCCTAACCATACCCCTAACCATAACCCTAACCCTAAACCTAAAGCTAACCCTAACTCTAACCCTACCCCTAACCCTGTCCATAACCCTAACCCTAACCTTAACCCTAACCTTAACTACCCTAACCCTAACCATAACCCTAACCATAACCAAACCACTAACCCTAACCCTAAACCTAAACATAACCCTAACTCTAACGCTACCCCTAACGCTAACCCTAACCCTACCCCTAACCGTAACCCTAACACTAACCCTAACCCTCCACCTAACCCTAAACCTAAACCTAACATTAACGCTAACTCTAACCCTAAAGCTAACCCTAACCATAACCCTAACCCCTAACCCTAACCCAACCCTAACTCTAACTCTAACCCTCCCCCTAACTCTCACCCTAACCCTAACCCTAACCCTAAACCTAACGATACCATAAACATACAAGTAACCCTAACCCTAACCCTAAACCTAACCCGTACTCTAATTCTACCTCTAACCCTAACCCTACCCAAACCTAACCCTAACCATAAACCTAAACCTACCCCTACCCTAACTCTAACACTACAACTAACCCTAACCCTAA